>NW_028185339.1:2611904-2652607 GCF_003343005.1 Rhea americana | reverse complement strand
TTGGGGCCCTTTTTTTTTTTTTTTTTTTTGAATGACTACTTAAAACCTGTATATGTTAAATCAGAATGAGATTTATCATCTTTTTCTTATTTTTACACTGCTACATTTACACCTGCTCTATTCCATCATCTTCTGTTACACATTCTGCCCCTTACTCCTAAAATGGCCCTCTATATAAAAGTTTTATATTAAAACATTTTCAGCTAACAATTCAGAGACTGAGAGGAAAGACAACTAACTTATTTGGGTTGATTTTGCCAACCATCAGAGCATGCTGCAAGGCCTCTCTTCCTGACCACCTTAAAGGCCTCGTACCGTATTAGCAGTTTCCAAAAAATGTAACTTATTCATCCGAATAATGAAAAGGAGCAAGAAGAACTTTAGTTTGTACTCCATCAATAAAGATTGAGTTGTATTTTGAACAGGCCTGGCTCTACAGTACAGCATGGTGGGGGAGAGTGGGAGCTCTTTTTGATTTGTAGGAGAAATCGATACAAACTAGTATGGGTTGAATAGTACTAGTACAATAAACAGAATAGTTCAAAGGAATAAATTTAATTACCTTGAATTTTCAATAGCCCATAAACTCAGTCTAGGAGAATTAAGTGACTTCACCTAATTGTGAACAGATTACAAAGGCAAATCCATTCCACTGCAGTTATAACCAAGCCAAAGCCAATTGGTTGAACAACAGTTCCAGGCCAGCAGAAACCTATTGCGGGGCCAAAGATTCTAATAATTATCACTATTGCTATTCATAACAATATTAATGTGAGTAAGAAGTAGTAGGAAGAAATTTCAATGATTCCATTGCATTACACTATATAGTTTTCTCAAGGGCACATTTGTTGTCAGCTGCTACTACTGCTCCAGATAAGATCATGGTGGAGGTTTTTCAGATTCATAAATATGAATACAGAAGTCTAAACCTGACTTCTATGCTGATTTTACTTTCATGAGATTCTGCTTTCAAACTATATAGCTGTAGTGCAGTTTCACAGTAAGCATGCAGACAGCAACAATATGGATTTGTCTGCATACAGTAKTTTCATCTCCAACTTGTGTAGTGTGATCTACTAGGATGTAGCACTGTAAAAAAGTCTGTCAGCATTTAGAAACCAAAATGCTATTATGCTTTTAATGAGGTCTGATGACAAACCACAGCATCTTTTCCATGCAAAATATCTATAGAAAGCTCTAACTCCATATATTCATCCTCAAAGGGGAAAAAACTCTTCAGACATGCTGTGCAAGCATTTCCAGAATGCGGCAGAAAATTCATATGCTATTTTCAGAAAACAACACAACACACAGGTTTATGTCAGATACACGAAAAGTTTGATGGCTTCTTACAGACTGGCAACACCTCCATTACTTTCTCTTGTATACTTGCAAGAGTCAAAGAAGTGCTGTAAACTAGCTGTCAATGCAGATAACTGTCTGGGCAAAGGAAGTGGCTTGATGGTTAGTGTCCTGAGATACTTGAACAAAATTTCATTAATTTGCCTTAAGGATTGAACATACTTGCACAAATTCTCTCTGATTTTTCTCCTCATTCTTTCCTGGATAAGTTGGGAGAAAAGGATAAAATGATGGAGGTCAGGTAATAAATAGCATGTATAACACAAGTAACTTCTTAGATCACAGAGTACTTCCACTTGAGGAGTTCAAGACACAAAAGCAAACAACAAACATGCAACAAGCCTTAAGCCATTTTGCATCCCAACTGTGCTCCTGAACCTGGCTAGCTTGCTCTTTAAACACAAATTTAATTTCCATGAAAGATGCAGTGAATTACACTGATCTAATTTAAGCATCAATGAACTTTATTAACCTCTTAGGATTGCTGAGATTTTCATTGCCTTATTTTGGGACTTCACTCATACATCAAGTTTCCTAGAAGAATGCTGAACAGCAGGATGTGGTTATCTCCTCTAAAAAAAAAATCATACATGTATACATGTATGTCTATATGTGTGTGTGTGTGTATACTCACAAATATATGCATAAACACATATTTGTATTATATATATGTGTATATGTGCATGTATATGTGTGTGTACACAGCCTGCTTTTCCAAATCATACCAGTGAAGCTAAAGCAAGCAATCACTAGAAGAGCAGCAAATGGAAATATTATTAGATCTGTATTCTCCTCTCTCTAGGGCCCACTGTAGTAGTATTGTTAACTGCTACACATGTATCATGGGAAGGATCTAGCTCTGAGAGTCTCTGAAGGCCAACGGTAGCTCATTTTCCTTAACTAGCTTGAACACTGAGCAGAAGTTGCAAACTGGGCCATGTTCTGTCTGATGAGTTTTAGGCAAAAATGACAAATATCATTTTACTGAGGACCTCAAGGTGAAGTTGGACACTGGTTTCCAAGAGGAAATGTTTTAGTAATATTGTCTTTCCCATCATAACCTCTTGCTTGCCTAGAGAGAATAAACCATAACAATCGCAATAATAAACAATTCACATATATGATGCATAACCTGCTTCCACCAGTACTAATTTATTTTTGAAGGTGGAGATGTTTTCTAAATGTTCACACGGACAATTAGTATTTGTTGTTTGTATTATCACTGTGCCTGTAACTGTGCTCATAGACCATGACCCACCGTCTTGTAAATGCTGAAGAAGTTCCAAACAAAAGGACAGTTCAAGATACAAGCAGTTTGCGCAGTGTAAAATGGCTGTAAATCTGAGCTGGCATCACCAGTCGTTGAAATAGCCTGACAATGAAACAATCAGGAACACAGAAAATGCCACATGGGCTCAAATCTCGTTTCATGTAGAACTAAAAACAGAACTTGATGTGTCAGCAGAAAATGCAGAAAAACCTGCACTAGGCATATCTGGGATAACCCATCCCCTAAGAAAGTATCCTTGTAATGCTTCTTTAGGAATTGGAGTGGAAACCTAAAGCACATAATTTTAGACCTCTTTTAGTAATCTATTTTTAATATACACTAACAACACAGAATATTCTCATTCATATAAATCTCTAGACTTTTCCCTAAAGCACACTAAATTCCTGGCCTTAGCAACATCCCAGAGCAATGAGGTCCATTACCTAATTGCGCATCAGGTGAAAAAATATTATTAATCATTTTTTTAATCAGCCATCTTTCTGTASTCTTTCTTTGTTCTTATATCATGAGATAAAGAGGAAAGCAGTTCCCAGACTGCCTTCTCTATGCAAAATAACGATTGTTAGATTCTTATCATGTTCTTTTTTATTCATCTTTTCTCAAAGCTAAGCAATCTCTCCACATGAGAGTTTTCCCACGCACCTGATCATTCTTCTTGCCTCACTCTGAACTCCTGGTAAATCTGTAATATCCTATTTGAGATGGTGACCACAATATTGATGAGCCTGCACCATTTGCATAATGGCATTACAGTATTTTCTGTATTATTCTTTATCCTTTTCTCATGTACCTAACTTGTTTTTAACTGAAGCTGTGCACAGAACAGACGTCTTCAAGGAACTCTCAGTATTGATGGCTATTTTTTTTTCCTGAGTTGTTACAGTTATTTTATAGTCCAGTTAGGCAGACAAACAGTCAAATTTCTCCACTCCAATGCTCAATACTTTGCATTCATCATCAACAAATTTCATGTGTCATTACGTAGCCAGTTAAGTCCTTCAGAAGTTCTTTATAGTCTCGTCTAGATTTGACTAAGTTGGATAATTTTGCATCTGCAAATCTTCCCAGTTCATTTATCGCTCTTACAGATATATTAAATACCAAGATAGACATGTAGTAGCTTCCTCACACTATCAACATGCTATAACTCTTGTCTAGAAAAAAAGTCTTACAGAAGTGAAAAGGTATGCTAGTGTTCATACCTGCTTCTCTCGTGAAACCATCAATTAGGTGGGAAAATTTATTATATAGGAAAGAATTACCCATATACAACTGAACACTTTACCTATGCATCCAAGGCCCCATCAGCTGGAAATGATACTCGGTTACTATAAACTTGAGTCAAATTAGAACTCCAGTTGGAGGTAAATGCTGCCATATTGCATAAGAGAATATACTTTATGGAAATCAATGTGCTAGATTTTTACTTCAATTGCTTTCATTGTACTTCCACAGTCTGGAATTCTTCAGACTGTAAAAGTTGTCTGAATCTTTCCTAGTCGAGAAGCAACCATCTATATGGATTTTGTCCCATCTCTCATGATGAAAACCAATGCACCATTAGTTCCCCAGCTTTTTCCATTTGCAATCAAAAAAACTATCCTTCTAACTGAGGTTAGTTAGAATAAGCTACGGACTGCAGTCTAGGCATCAAGTAGAGGTAGTGGTTTAACCTAGGTTGAACCATCATTGTGTATAACAGACAAGTATCACACTACGGTACATTACTGTTTGAATTATGAAGTGGTCATGAAATGTTAATTGTGGACTACACTGAATATTAGTTACATAGTATTCATATTACATTCATTCTCTATGACTAAAATCCTGAAGTGAATCATTTTCATCACTGAGTTTTTTCAAATGATTTTTTTTCCCTCAATGAGCTTTTCTCTTTGAAATATATGATCCCCACAAACTATCTTTTTGAAATAGGCTCACTTAATTTAACCGCATCATCAAAGACTTTAATAAAAAAAAGAGTTTAATATTCCCAGAGATGACCAGTTTCTCTGCATCACTCAGTCACTGTCTCAATAGCTTGGCCTTTCCACTATGGCAGTATTAAGTCAGTCTGATATAAGAACTAGTCTACATCATAGCCAAATTTCTAACTCTTTTTACTAAAAGACCCCCCAACTTTCATTCTTAAAAGTTGCAGRAGACTAACAAGTTGCTTTAACCTGGTGCCCCAAAAGCCTCTTCCAGGAAATCAAACAACGTTAAATGCACAGAATCTTCCAAGCACCATTCAGAGGAGAGCACGCACCTACTTCAGAGAACACTGAAATCTGAGTATAAAAGTGCTGAAGGGCTGCCAGATCTGAGCGAGCCTCATATCTTTATGTATAAAGACACTTCCATAGGACCAGAACCTTGAATAGACTATTCTGAAACAGGACACTTTGAGTAAGGTATGCACCGTGTGTCCTGCAGAGGAAGGGCTCCTGGATAAAGAGCTCCAGGGAGTGATGAAAATTCTTGAATCCTCTAGGTGCTGAACGGGAAGTAGACAGAGAGGACGGCCAAAGCGTGCTGAACAAGGCAGAAGGGACTCTCGAGTAACACAGAGTTTAGGAATCTGAAAATCTGATTCTTTTGAAGCAAAAAGTATGATGCTAGAAACCACTCAAAGGACTGCAGAGAAAAACAGATAAGTCATTCCAACTTATTCACGTAAGTATTGAAATTACTTATATTACTGTAATAAAAATAATTGGAGTTATTCTTATTGCAACCAGATCCACAGACCTTTTAGCATTTACATATCAGTACTTGGGAGCCTTTGCCACCTTTGCACTTCATAGCTAAATACACTACCAGCGTACCCACCACAGCTTGAATACAGCTTCTCTTGGGACAAATCCTGTAAATCTTACTCAGAGAAAACTCCCACCAAAAATAAAAAAGAAAAGATACGGAAATGTGCAGCAGTCACATTATGGATATGAAAGCCCTCTGGGCCCAATATCATGTCAAAGGAAATCACAGAGGATAGAGGAGTTTCATGTATTAGTTAAACATACTTTTCTGCAGCAATCATTGCTCTGCGTTGAAGAATACATCAGATCAGAAGCAAACAGCATGAAGAGGGAACATGAATGAAGTGTTGCAGAAGGCTTCCCTGGGAATAACTGACTGACTCAGCCCTGTTGCTGCCTGCTCCCTTTAAGCAGGCTGCAACTACTAGCAATAAAAAAAGCCAGGTAAGATCAAGACTTGGATTCTTGCTCCATTTCCTACTTTTTTTTACTCAAGAGAGTCATACATTGTTTGATAAAATAATGTCTACACAAAGAGCAAAAATGTTTACTACGTAGTTACAAAGGCTAAGTTTCCTATTATTTATGCTCCATGACTTAAGGCAGTTTTAATTTTACATGGATACCACAAAGGCCTATAGTAAACAACATGGTTCCTACCAGCCCTAGTAAGGAACAGAGCATACTATACAGTTGAGTTATGACTAAAACATCCATTTATACCCAGAAAACTTATTTAACACATCTTCGCTACTTAAATCTGAGGGTAGGGGGAGAAACAGAGAAGTGCGCTGGGGGGAAGAACAGAAAATAGTTTTGCCTTTAGAAGAGACATAGTCTAAAGATACAAAAATGCAGTGACATTTTACATGCTCTGATTTACAGTGAAAACACTCACAGACCCTTAGAATGTGTCCAGTCTTCAGCGATAGCTGTGCCACTGACTACAACTAATCTTTTTTTTTTTTTTTTTTTTAACCAGCAGCAGGAA
Source organism: Rhea americana (assembly GCF_003343005.1). Lineage (NCBI taxonomy): Eukaryota > Metazoa > Chordata > Aves > Rheiformes > Rheidae > Rhea > Rhea americana. The sequence continues at coordinate 2,646,201 of NW_028185339.1, read as the reverse complement.
TGCTTGCACTTGCTACAAGATGACTGACTAACTCACAGCTGTGCCACTTATGAGCAACGGCACGATTCCCTCATTCTCTATTAAGTATTTTCTCTGTATGTCTGTTGCTCCCTGTACATATTAATACCTAAACTCCATGCTGCTTATCAAGTTGCATGCAAACAATACCTGRTATTATTCTGGAAAGAAGCAGATGATTTTAAACAGCTACTGGCAAATTAACTTTCCAATCAAGGTCTCAACTTGTTGACTTACACGAATCGATATGCATCATTTCCAATCTTTATGTTATTGTTTGTTAGAAAAGTTAGCGCTGAGCTGAAGAATTAGGTCAGTTTCATTAGATCTTCTAATTAACCAGCTCTTCCTTTAAAAGAACGCTGGCTCTGCTTTCCAGCCTGCTCCAGCATTTTGTCAATAGAGTTCAGAACAGGGCTAATGATTATCATTAAAGAAAGCCCAGAGTGATTTTAAGAACTTATCTTTCTGTATTTTGCTCTTTTTAATCACACTGTGGGATCCTGGAATGAAGTCACTTCAGACAACTGTTCAGCTTAAAAAAAAAAAAGAGGTCAGGGAAGGAACGAGAGGAAATTTTCCATGAATGGAAAAGGCAAGATACTTCAACACAAACTACTCCCCTCCAATTTAGAGGCTGATGATAGAAAACCCACAAATCTCTGCAGTCACTATTAATATATTATATATATTATTCACTATGAACCAGTACAATCTTTTGGGGGGAGAGGCTACGAACAGCATTAATACAGAGACAAATATATTTTCCTTATACTCTTCTCGTGCTCTGATTCCTCCCCTCTGAAGTTATTCCACTGTAAACAGATTCTGTCTAAATTCTTTGAATATCTGGCCCTTTCCATAACTATGCTCATGCTTTCTTGTGCTTTTGTACCACACTAGCTCAAATTATCTTCTGCAGTCTGTTTCACCTGCTCCTTACAGAAGTTTCTTCAACCAGTGTCTACTTTGCTGACCTATCTTAATATTTATCTTAAACTTCCACGCAGTTTTTTTCCCTAAATTTTACCATTGTTAGTTTCTTAAACCCCTCTGACAGGTGTTCAAGCTCAAATCTGACTGATTCCAAACAAACTGAACATAGTGGTATGCTTTKTATATATTGATATTTTGCACAAGATCCTAGTTTTTGCAATATCCCTTTTTCATTGCTGCTGTACTGATCTTAAGTTCTTTTTTCTCTCTCTCTTTCTCTCTAAAGATGAGAAAAAGACTAGACCAATCTACTGCAAAATAATCTCTGTTGCAAGGCCATGCACATCACAGGAATAAAGGAAGCTCTAAGAGTTATGCTGCATTACCTCCACAATGTTCATGAGGGGCTGGATCTAGCAGCAGGCACGTGGGATCCCTGCATACATTCTGGTTTTTAACTTCTTGGTATCCTATCATTGCCATGAGGACCATGGAACAGTTAAAAGAGCTGTGAAGGCTGGATATATAGATCCTCAGAAATCTGTGCAACTTCTGTTGCAAAGCCCTGCTTCTGCATCTATTCCRAGCCAGGTCCCCTACCAACATATCAGAGCTTCTCCCTCTTACCACCAGTATGAGATGGTAAAGGCTACCAACCTGTCTATCCTTTTCATACCCTTTCCAGGTGTGAAAGGGAGCCTTTAGGTAAAAYATAGGACCAGCACATCCAAAAATATATTGCTTCAGCTTATTGCCCCACTAAGTGTGCCCAGCCTATGTTCCAGCAGTAGAATTCTCCAGTAACTACTTTGTTTGCTTTTTTTTAATAAATCTTTTTGATTTCTGTTATCTCCTCATAGTGCTATCTCAGTTACTGAGAAATTTTCCTTTACATGTATATAGGGTTACTCCTCCTCCCCGCTGCCTTCCTCTTTGATCTCCTCTCAGGAGTCAGAAATTATTGACTCCACACACTGTGTTGATTTTCCTGCTTGCCATTTGAATGAATTATCATCAGCGCTGATTACGCAATTCTGCTAGAAACAGTAAAGTTACAGAGAGTGAAGTTGTTYGGACAACTAAGGAATCAAATTTCACCCTTTCGCTTTTACCTGATAAGAACCGTTGAATCAAATTTTGCATCCCATCTAAGGGAAAACTCCACAAAGCTTCAAGGTTGATGATCTAAAATACAATAATGCACTGGACAAAAGCTTCACTGAAATCAGTGGGAAAACTCCTGCTGTTTTAACTTTAATCCCTTTCTGTACTTGGTGTGGACTTCCTATATGACTTGTTATTTAGGACAAGTTATAGAAGAAATATTGCTTAATTTACTATAAGTAAGTAGTGGGGCAAAAGTAGCYAGGTGGGTCCAATCAATGACGCTTTGATTGATTTCAGTGGGTAGGATTCCTCTAAAAGTATTTCCATATAGGTCCTTTGCTTTTCCTATGTTTGAGATAATCAAATTTAAAGGAAATTATGTTAGCAATATTTTAACGGATATATTCCATTTTAATAGGATTTAAAAGATACAATTTTGGTCCCAGATTAAAAATGAAGTATATCAGTTTGTTGTTCTCATAACTTTTTTGGCTAGTGTTAAATAAAACAATAAAAATCACAATGAAGTCAATCTTGAATAATTCATGAATTCCAATTTTACATTATTTTGGCATTGCTTTTTATGGCCTTTGCTGTTTCTGTCAACAAACAACAGTCCTCAACTATTTTCACCTTGGATTCCTGTAGATGAGCAGATCATAATTTTCAAAATGTGCTTACTGAGACGCTGCCCTAAGAAGATTTACCAACCATGCTGCCAAAATTTTGAAAAAGCAGCACCCAGAGAATGCTCTCTGCCAGAATTTAGTAGCAGTGGGTTTCATAATTATCAATTTCCTTAAACATGTATTTTCAACCCAGTTTTACATCAGTGATTTGAGAGCAGTAGAGTACAAGAGCAGCAGCAAAGCTTCTGATGTGTATATTGTCAGAGTTTTTAATTTAAAAGCAAAGACTCATGTTACCCTTTAAGATACAATTAAAATAGCAAATATGATTTGATTTATTAAAAGTTACTAATAAGCAGAGCTAGCCAGCTGGGCTCAATGTAAAAGGAGGAGAATGATGGATGAATTGATAGATTCATGGTTCACCCAACAACTAMTCTGTAGAGCAGCTATAGTGGCAGTTCTATGCGAAGCAGTGCAATCAGGCACAAATCATCATCATCATCGTCATCGTCCTTTGCATGTCTGTAGCAGCTTTCAGTCCACTATCTCACATAAGTTTGCAGACACTTAATTAAGCCTCATGATATCCTCTCCAGGGAAGTCAATATTAGTTGACTTATAGGTAAACTGAGATACAGCAATTGTAACTTGCTCAAGGTCACCGACTGGGCCAGTGGCAAAGCCATGAATAAAATCCTCTAAGTCTACCCCAACAGTCTGATTTAATTATGAAGTGATGTACCCCTTCTGCTACCAGTTCCACACTGGAAATAGCAGTGGCAGATGCTTTTGGAAAGTAGCAAAATGCAACAAGTGAGAGAGAAAAAAGTAGTGAAAAATACCAACAATACAGATTTCCATGCTCAGAAACCCAAACTGAAAAACTATCTCTGAACTTGGAAGGAGACCTTTTCTGTTAAATAAGTAAAATAGTTTCCTTTATTGGGGGAGAGTATTATTTTATTTGCACTCTAAACAACCACTCTCAACAACTAATTAATGTTAGTGGCTAGAAAAGTAAACTAAACCATTGTGGTAGCATTTCTCAAATGTTTCACACGTATGCAGACAGTGAAAAAAAACAGATGGAGAATACTATAATGAATTGAAATGTTCTATTTAAAAACTGTTTGTCAGCTGTAGTTAAGTTGACACTGTCATCATGGCAACAAATCACAACACTTCACATGCTATGCTCCGTGCTCAAGTTTGCTCCTAAGAGCTGAGTTGTTGGAAGTTGGAAGTTCTTGAGCAGCTCAGTGAGTGGAACAATAAACAAGCGATGGCTCCCTCAGGTTTCCACAGGAGTCTGAAGGGAAGAAAAAAGGTCAACCAAGCACTTGTTTTTATAACAAACGAATCATTACCTCTATTATGCTTTACCAGATTAAAAAAATAAATAAAACAATCTACATAAGCAAAAACACTCAAAACAATACCGAGCGACTTCATGGTTCAGGTCGCTGATAACAGGTTAACGTCTTTCAGCTCAAGGTCAGTGGCTGAAACCAAGTTCGCTCTTGATGTGACTCAAAGTCATTACCATCCAATTGCTGTTAAATAGCAGCCTATGCAAAACGCACTTTTGGTCTGTCTGCGCTCCCTAGTAGGCTGGAGCCCACATTTATTTAAAAAACACACAGCGTTTTGGTCTTACTCCCAGCGGAGGCCTGCTTGAGCTCCCCGAACGCCCTCGGCGCAGCAGTGCTGGGCACCGCTGAGGTGCCCTGGCACCTGCCAGCTCTGGGTCTGCATAAGACACGCAGCAGCCCCAGCTTTAGTGCCGCCACTTTGGCACCACGTACCAATTAGTTCTAGGTCTCCTGTTTTCTGTATGTAAAGGGGGAAAAAAATATGCATTTTTCATGCTTATAATTTATTGCCCTCACACAAACCCTGTGAATCTCTGCAGCAGAGGAAAGTACAAGCACTTTGCAAGGTAGCCAAGAACCAGGCCCCTGAGCCCTTCGCCTGTTAAAGCCTCAACCCCAATCCAAACCCAAATCTGGATCTCGGTACCAGCCATCTGTAATTACGATTACGTTACTATATATTGGAGACAGTAATAACATTTGTCGGGATTGAAATTTCTGTTATCTTCTTACAGGGCTTTTGAAACTAAGTCATGCTACTAAAATACAGTCTGCAATTCTAAACTACTCCAGATTAACTTAAATGGATTTGCATTTACATTCCCTTTGCTCATATTAGTTATGGCTACAGAGAATCAGAAAGAGTAATTAATAAACAGTATGTAATACAAAAGCCTGATTTTTCTTTACATCAGCAGTAATGCTTTTGAATCTAATGGAACCAATACTTTCAAAAAAAGTAGAAAACGATAGGAGAGTAAGTCTCAAATACTCTGCTTGGTCTTAATTATTCCGCTTTTGGGGAAAGGTGAGGAAAATGTTGAGAAAAATGTCTGTAGAACTGCCTGCTCAATAGAACATGAATAACAAAAATATCTCTACAAAGCTTGCAAACTCCTATTGCAATGGTTGCAGCAAAAGAGTACATTATTAAACATCGTGGCAAATGTGGCAAAACCAACTAACTAAATTAATATAGCTAATGATTTAATCGAATTGTTAGATTTGATTAACTAGCTGTAATCAAAATTATTTGTAAAACTGCTGGGTGCAGAATTGTACTTCCTATTGTCTCAGTTTTCACTGAGACAAGGTAGAGATTGTCATGAGGGAAAATCAGACACTGGTTTTAGCAGCGAGGGCTTGATTTATTATTGCTTCAAACAAGTTTCATGCATTAAAGATCCCTGTACAGAACATGACATGTTCTTTCTTTAAAAACAGTTACACACTTCAGGACAAGTGACATGATCCAAATGGTCCAGGCTGACRTTGATGGCTATTCTAATGCAGCACAGGAAAGTCTCCCTGACTCAATGTGTTCAACATTTTTTCAAACAGAGCGGAGAAGAATAAAATGAAAATATTTAATTAAAATGGAGAAACCTTCCCACAGAAATTCAGTTTTGATCTCACTTTCTGTATTAGCTGCCATCTCCTAGGCTAAAGATTTCATTATACACACACTCCTCTATTCAGACATGAATTGTAGCACTTGGTAGTCATCTGTTGCAGGTCACATCTGAAATTCACTGACCTGAAGGAAAAACATTCCCTCAACTTCACTAGCCTATAGATCTGGTCTATACMGTTGTGGTAGTTACAGAAAATAAATTGCGAAGTAACATCATTGAAGCAAAAACATAACTAGACATTTTTATAGAGACCAATAATAAGGRAAAAAAAGAGGAAGAGTGACACWGGGCTGAAAGGATACATTGGTATCACACAGGGCACTGATAAAATAATATTTTAAATTGCTGTAGAATATTTCATCTTAATAAAAGCACTCACGTAATATAGAAAAACACATTTTTAGCTTTGAATATAGTTGCAATATTGTACAGTTAAGTATCCCAAAAATCAGATAACTAATTCTGTAAAGATGGGGGGAAACAGCTTTTTTTTTCTTTCTTTTTTTTTCTTTTTTTAATTTTACTCCCTTCTCCCTTGCAAGTAAATATTATGGCCAATGATATATGTCATTTTCAGTAAGTCTTTTTTTTTCCCCTCTATATGAGAAAGTCTTCTTCCCTTACAGTACATGTGGTATTGTTACGTTACTACTCATCCTCTTTATTCCCACTTGTTGTTACCCATTCCCATTCTTCCAAGATASACTGAAGGCAGTTTCTTTTGGATTACACCAATACGCCACTAAGAGTGTCCACAAGGACTAATGAGAAGTTATCTGAAGTATTCCTTTTCAAAGGGGTAAATCAACACCAGACAAACTTCCATCAGCCAAACTCTGGTCTCACACCAGTATACCATGAAGACAGCAGCAATTAAGTTATTCTGGATTAATACATATGTAAATGACCAGAAGTTGATCCTCCATCCCTGAGGCTCCAAGGGCTCATAGGCAATTTAAATATTGCATTTCYTCCTTCATAATTTCCCAGTATAACAACTACTTTTCTGCTTTCCAGTTCCAATTCACCCTTTTCCTCCCTCAGTCATAGTCTGCTTATGACTCTCTTGGTTGCAATTTTCTGTTTCCTCTCTTGCATGTCAAATCCTTCCACAGACACAGCAGGTTCCTCCGCTTTGCTTCTGCATACTCGCTCCAACTATGGAAACTGTTCATTTAAGGCAAATGTCTCCATTTCTTAACATCCAGTAGGATTCAGAAGCATGTACTATATCAAAACACGGTAGGCCAGATTGTCAGTGATAATGTAAGAGCTGAAATCAGTCAAGCTATACTGACTTATGTACACCATCCAAGGATGTGGTCTGCTGACTAAAGCAGTCATTTGCAGCACTAATCTCAGATCTGTAGAGCCCAGGTGACCGGCACAGCAGGRGAAGATGCATCAAATGCCAAATGTTCACCTGGCCTTCAAGAGTTGACTAAAGGGGAAAAAAACAGGTTTTGAAACGTACCCACTCCCCAGTGAACAAAGTCCAGTGAATTAAGCAATTCTTCCATCAGCTTCCTGAGTCTATGTAACAACAAGTTACAACATACCAGTCCGTTTTAAACACGTGAGATTTTTAACTTGATTTTATTCTTTCCTATACAGACAACTTTTGCTAAGGAACACATTCGAAAAAAGATCTAATCACAATACAAACCGCAAAAGCACTTAAACAGCACCTTTAGACTCTAACATGTCTCCAAGCCCATACTGAAAATATATGCCTACTTTTGAAGCGAGAGGAAAGGATAGAACCCTGCAACATTTTCTTTTTTCTTTATTTTTTAAAGTCAAATTGTTATTTCYCACCTCTAAGAGTAGATTTGTTTCACAAGACACTGAAAAAGCTCAGCAGAAGAACTGCTATATATTGACTGCTGCTTAGCATGTTTTCAGTGTTATTCTTCATCTCCACATAGGTATTGCACCCGACTTCCCGTATCTTCAGCCTTGCATTATGTCCCATATCTATTGCTCCCTTGGTTCATCCCTATCTTAAGCTAGGAATGGAAAGAATACTGGTATAAGAAAAGAAAAAGTAATCAGAGTAGTTTATTCCCCTTAAGTACGCCTCTGAATGTATTCTTAAAAATTCTGCCAGAATGCTATGGTAAAGTGAGTGAGTCTCTGGGCCATAGATTTAAAGCGTTCACCTGTTCTCTTAGAAAAAAGAATGAAGATATTGTATGTATAGCATATCAGTACCTTTGAAAGTAAGCCGAAGCACCTTGTATACAGCTCCAGCAGATTTTCTAYAGTATGCGTTTAACAGAACTCTGAGAATACAGGTAGAAGTGTGAGAGCAAGGGAGAGTATAGCCAAAACGCACCGCCAGCCTTTCCTACACAGAGCCTGTGAGATGACCTCRAGTAAAAAGCAGTGAAATTTAGATCCCCACCGAAGGCTCAACAGGTAAACTTTTTCTGACTAGATGGACATGATGCCGCTTAAGTTGGTCATTTAGAATCGCTCTAAAGCTGACAGAGAAGCAGGCACTTTAGAGCTGAATTTCTCTCTTCTACAATAGCCATTCAAAACAAGCAAGATGAATTGTACCCTGGAAGGCCCTATTTCTCTCCATCAGCTATAAAGACAGTCGAAGATAGTGAGCTCAGATATAGATGTTTACACTACAGATGTCTAAAGTTAGGTGAAATCAATCTCACCGTAGGAGTTTTTCCAAGGACTTGAAAGAGGAGAGGATTTCATCAAAGGGCTATTTCAAGATAACTGTCATAGCCCAAAAAAGAAGTAACTCACTTAGCAACGGTCAGTTTTAATTTGGGCTAGTTTCTCTTTAGCAAAATTGGTTTAAACACCAAAGTTATTTTAATCTATCTATCTGCAACAACACTGTAAGTGGATCATAGCAGAGGATGAATATCAGAGCTTTACTTTTTGTTCCTGATTCTACAAGTGAGTGATCCTACAGTCTTGGTAATAACCATTTAATCTGTCTGTCAGTTGTCTGTTTGTAAAAACAAAGGTAAAAACATTTGCATGTTTTACTGGGACTTCATCAATTACACTTGGTAAAATGACTTGGATCCTTTGATGCAAGAATTATACATTTTGCACATTAACGTATTTCTTTTTAGCTATTTTCTGCCTTATACAGTTAACTGATATAAGTGAGGTTCTGGCTGGCCAAACTGTCTTTTGCTTTTCCTAGCTCTTCAAGGAAAGGCTAAGGAAGAGGCAATTTTTCAGTGTATATTTGTTGTTGAGATAAATTCAGTTTTAAGAATGTTCTTTTATTAACCATAGAGTTTCCACTATGCTCAGTGAACCTCACCATGAATGTTATATAGAAGGTATACATACATACAACTCTGTAGGTATTACTAAGCAACTGCATACCAGCATGGAAACTGAAGACTAAAGGCATAGAACAGTGATAAAGCAAAGTATGCAGAAAGAATGCACAGACACGCTATGGGCAGGAATTTTTGAGGGGAAAAACTAGTAAAACATTGCCAGAGATGCTCATATAGGTGTGGTTAAGACTCTAGCTCCACTGGATACTGACATTTAACAATATAATTTAAAGTCTCCAGTTAATAGGCTTGCGCTCTCTTGGCTTTATACCGAGTATGTAAGAGATTGACGTTCTGACACAATAAATACTCTCAACTTTTCCATTTCCTCTTTTGACATTTCTTTCTCCACTGTCAGGCTAATGTTTGCATCCTGAGAGGAAGAAATGACAATCTCACACAAGAAAAAAGATCCTCCATTCATTTCTCTCACTGATACTCTACTGCTGTCATTTTAGTGTAACACCAGAAGAAGCCAGAAAAATACATTTCTGCATGCAACTCAAGTGATCGTTTGTGCTGCATTTATGTCAGCACCCAACCATATTTAAAAATTTTCCATTACGTCTTTTGCAGCAACAAACCTGTATTAGGTGCATCTATAGGCTGGGATACTTTACTTATGTTCAGTGCTATAGGTGTGAATACTCTTGAAAGTAAGCATCTGTTTATTCATAATGCAAAAATAACATAATCACGCTATCGACCTTGGTGGATTCACCTCCCTTCAGGTTTCAGGTAAACTCAGTTCAACTGTTCTGTGGCTTAGACTACTGCATTAGCCTCAGCACAAACTCTTTCTTTTTGGTTCCTTAAAAATTGTGAAGTCACAGCAGAACAAGACCATAGTGCAATTTAAGAAAAATATCATCGAATCTCTGCCTCATGCTTGCAGACTGCTTCCTTGTGAAAGCACAACAACTGACATAGAGATATAAACTGATATCATGAGCAGACTAAGTTTTTAAGACAGCCAAACTCATTTACGAAAATAAGTTGGATCACTCCCAGGTCCTCAGAAATGAATCTACTATTCCATGTCTTTATGACATCTTTGAAGTATTCAGTGCTTGGAGGGGAAGACTAAAAATATTGCAGTGTTCTGAGCAGATATTAGCCTTTCATTTCCTTTTGGCCAGATGCAAATTGTCAAACTGTTCAAACCCCAGACACTATACCAATCTCAAAAGCTTAAATGACATTCATCAAATGATTTCCTAATGAAATGTATTAGAAACCGTTTAGAAAAAAACATATCAGTCTAATTTCCCAGAACAGACTAAAGGCTTAATTTTGTTCTCAGCTACACTGGAATAATTCTAGAATAATGTAATTGATGACAAGAACTACTCAGAAACTCTCACAGCAGCATATCTGGGACCTGAATTCAGCTGTGGGACAACAGATTGCAAGGACTCAAGGAGTTAGGTTTGGCCCCAAATTTCCATCTGACATACAGCTGATGTCTTGCCTCCCCAGGGAGTGCAGAGTGCTGGCTTTGGGCAGTGGCCATTGAAACAGGCTTTTGCTGCAATCTGAGGATTTTGTGAGTATCATGTAAGGGTATCCAGCTACAAGTACAGAGTAACCCTGAAGCTGCTTCAAAGTACAGGCAGGCTGGGATGGAGGACAAGTCAGTCCTAAAATCTCAACGATGCCTTGGCAGCTGCTCTCCCGGCGACACAAGCAGGGCACAGCTTGCAATTCAGCCCACGTGTTAGAATGAACTCCTAGTGCATTGGCATTGTGATTATGCAGGGGTAAATTGAAGGCTTTTAAGTGGGCAAGCTTTATAATATACTGCTGAATCAAAAGACCATTCTCCAATGAAATAATGTTATAGCAAAGGCGGGGGGGGGGAGGGGAGACGAAGTTACAACAAAAATTCTATCTTTTCCTCCTTGTACAGAGTGAAACTAAATGCTTCAATACATCATCACCAGACAAACGCTCATCATGGACAGATTTGTTTTTTAAGGTATCGGGACAATTTCCTTTTAGGAAAAATGGCTATATATCAGTTAAAACAAAATCATGAATCATGTCTATCAATTGGAAAGGATGAWCTCATATAGTATAGTTTCTGCTAATCTGCTGGATAAAGGATTGAGAAAGAATAGATATATTTATATAGGCTTAGATATCATCGCTTTTTGTAGCATGATATAGTCTTTGTCTTCAGAACACGAAGAAAAATACTGCACTCCTGTATTAAAGGCAGATTCCACAACAGAAAACAGACTTYGAATCTAGTCTGGTCTATATTTCAGATGCACATTTGGGTCATAAAAGTCTCGTATATTCTGTTCTACTATCATTGGCCATCTTTCTCCCATACACAGCTGTATAAACCAGGAGACAAGAGCAATCTGGAAGACCAATGCCAGGGTGCATTCTACTGGTTTCAAGAAGCCCTTTAGCCTTCATATCCTGTCTTCCAGATTTTAAAGTTAAGGTCTTTGTTGCACTCATATGTTTTCAGTTTCAGAAGATCTGTTAACTAAATACATTTCTAAATCTGTTTTTTTTTTCCTTTTTTTTTTTTTAAGATGACCTCAAACCTGCCATACCTTTCTGTTTCCCACCTGCTATAGGAGTTCACCAGCTACATCTTTAACTTTTGAGAAGGGCAGAGGCGAAGCAATGTGCAAAAGTAGACCAGGAAGCATAGTGAGGCCTAATAATTTTCCATTAAAGGAGCCGATGACAGCCATGCTGCAGAAACAGCGCCTTAGAACAAAGCACAGCAGCATGTTATGTAACAGTCTTGGATAGTTAACTACATAAACAGGATTTACTTGCTGGTAATGCTCTAAGACCAAAATCTGCAACAGATTTTGTCCAGGATTGGATTTGAATAAAGAGCTAAATTATTGCATAGGTGTAAGACAAAGAACCAATATTATCACCTCAAAGACATTATCTTTCAAGAAATAACTTCTGTTAGGGGAAATATAAGCAAAATAAACAGAAAGGCTAGTTGTCTTTTTCAGAAGCAAAGATACTCATCACTGCAACTAGCACACAGGTCTGGACAGAATATTTTTTTCCCATCTCCTAGATTTCTTGTTTCTCAATTAAATGTCCAAGCAGAGTTCTCATCTGAAACTCGTAAGCTCTATCTGTATTGAAAATAATAGCTTTCTTTGCACGTGTGACTATATTGGATAACACTTTAAACYTAGTGCTTATCTGCAAAAATAGGACAATATATAAATATTAATTCTTCAAAATACAATAAAAGTACATTGAGGGGGGTTGGAAGAAAGGTATATGCAAGCTAATAGCAGCCAGAGCAGGAAAAATAAGGGGCAGTATGAAAACTTAACACTTTCTGACACAGGTGTTTGCCCAGCTAGGAACCTATTAGCACCTTGTCACAAAAGCCCCTAAGCACACAAAATTATGAATTTGGAAGTCATAAAAAACAATGGACATACACAATTAAGTGACCAACTGAAAACCTGTCATCAACTTTCGTTGGAACAAAGCCAGAAATGGCTGGTAGGAAGGAAGAGAGAGTTTGGAAATACCTGAACCTCAACTTCCAGCCTTTACTGGCAGGGGAAAAAAACCAACCAAACACAACACCTCCCACCCCACCCCACACACGTGTATTTACATGTATCAAATGGTGGAAGAGAGGATGAATGTTTTGTGGAAATATCTCCATTAACTTTATGAGACTGTTATGAAACCTGAAGCTCATACTGGCTGCTGCTTTAGAGGGATCCAGGTGCAAACACACTGAATGCCTCCTGATACTTGCACATGGAGCAAGCTATGAATGGTCTGCCAAAGAACTAACATCTCTACCTTCACAGTCTCCATAACGGTTGTCTGAGCTTCCCCTAGCTCATTTAATCTGCTGCAGCCAAAATTACCTTTTTCTGAGTATATTTTCTGTACCTAAGTTTTCTTATTCCTCCACTTCAACCGCTCAACAAATTCAAACACTTCCACCTGCAAGTCTCTACCATGGCATAAAAGACAGACTTTACAAAGTCTCTACCATGGCATAAAAACTGCCTACATCTTCGTTGCCATGCTTCACCTGTAGCAAACTTGCATGATTAGTTAAACTTTTAGTCTAACTAAAAATATACTGAAATAGGCTTCTGGATTCATCCCCCTGTGGTCACAGTGYGTGAACTTCGTTCCACTTTTTATCATCCTTTTCTTTCTGTGCAAGATACTTCTTCAAAACCTATTCAAAAACTAGAGTCTTCTTTATCCTTTCTACAATGCTACCAGGAGTCTAATCATGTGCCACTTCATCACAAAATCCTTTAACTATGAAAACCAAAAAAGGAATCACACACCCACTCTTTACACCACACCTCTCCCCATCCTTTTCATCTTAATTATATGTATTTATATGGGAAACAGTTTATTACCATCAAAGAATTAGGTAACAACCCTGCATCTTCTCTGCAGACCAGAACCCCATTATATTAGGCCTTCCGTAAATACTGTAAAATAAGCCAGTCCTTGATTTAAAGAGCTTTTGGCAAGTTTGCCCGGGAGAGGACTCAGCTGGCATTTGCTGCTTGTGATACCTCTTTAGAGCTCCTTCATTGTTTACTATGCAATAAACAGGGCAAAACCTCAAGAGAAAATACACACCTAAAAGCAACTGTCAAACACACTTAGAAAGAGTTTTTAACAAAGATTTTAAAGTGGAACTTGCACAAACTCTGTGATTTTCATAGGCTCAACAGTTTCTTTGCCATTTTGTTCACTGCACATTCATTGCAAAGCGCACGACGAACCTGGAAAACAGATCTGACAGGCACCTGTAACTAGCAGTGTTTTCAGGGCTTAGAAGAAATAGGGGCCTAATTCTTACACGAGCACAAACCAAAAATGAATGCAAAGACTGATCTGACATTACATTGGTGTAAAACATGCATGTAGTCAAGTTGTGCTTGTTTCAGTGGAGTAATTTTAATAGCAGGTGCAGATTGACATGCAAATAAACCTCCTGAAAATGCACCAAGAGAGGTGGAGAAAGACAATCTTGATTAGTATTTTTGAAGGACACTACTGTGAAGTGCTTAGTTATGATCAGCTCAACATAAATTATCATATAACCCATTTCCAATGAGAATGCAGTATGAGCTAAATTTTGCGCTGATTTATAGCTTATAAAGCCTTCACTGAATTCCACGGCTGGTTCACAAGTCCAGGTCAGTTCAGCATTTAGGCGTGTTTTCTCTCACTAAACATGTATGATTGTGTATTAGGGATGGAAGCTCAAAAAAACAACAGGAAAAGGYCTTTAAAAAATACATGATCCCATGTACCGGGAAGATCATTCCTCTTTGCTGATTTCTAAACCTGTGTTCAGTTCCTCCTGAAACAACTAAGACGACGACATCATTTGAAAGATGATGATGCAAATTTTGAAAAAAAAACCCACACAATAATGACAGTTATGTCTAAAGCATTTTTCTTATACTTTCAAATGTTTGGTTTCTCTTCGCAGAAACAGCTTCTACCTGTATCAATTCCCAGTTCAGTCTGGCAGCCTGGAAAGAGAAAGCTTTGGCCTACCTTAGACAGCAACGAAAAATGTATCTTTCTCTCCCTGTTCCAACCAACTTCAGAGGCACTGTGAAATTTCCTGTTAAAAAACATGGAGTCTAACAGAGTCCGTATTTTGGTCACAGTTATAGCATATAACTAGAGAAACAGCATTATTTTTTATTTATTTGCACTAGCGTAAATGAGATCAGAGTCAAATCTCATAGCTGAGACTATATAACAAAACCAGCYGCTTGTACCATTGGTTATAAAATATTAGCCTATATAAAACAGCAGTTCTAATGGGGGAGGGGGGGTTGAATTTCTAAAGATACCTGGGCTTTGTTTTTTGTTTTGTATTTTTTAATTATTATTATGTCATTAATCTGTTCAGACATTATCTCCTTTTAATTTTGCTTGGGGCTTTTAATAGTGTATTTCAAAGTACCTGCAAAGTATCTCTTTTCTTTAGTATTAGCTCCACTTACATAACCCTTAGAGCTCAAAGACTCGCGTGATTAATAGCTCTGCCAGCCATTCCTATTTAAAAACTATGCCTATTTTATCTCTTTTGCCTCTGTCTCTGATTTTCCTTTATTCTCCGCTCTGTGCAAAATACCCACTGTCAGTGTCTTTATGCAACCCAAAACTTTGTAACTTTATTTCTCACTATTCTTTTTTTACATTTTTTTTAAAGATTTTGCTTGACTGGATAATAACTAAGGGACTTGAAAGCACAATCCTACAAGTAGCTAAGTGCCCRCATTTGATGTAAGCTGAAATCAGCAATTTAGCACCTCTGAAAGCGCTCGGCACCTTGCAGGATCACATCATTACGTTTCAGCTTGCTGAACTGTGATTTGCCTATGTCCCCATTTCTCACTCAGAAGTCAGCATTACCTTTTAGTCTTGGATTTCAAGAAAACAGAGAAAGGTATTTAAACAAGATCATACATGATCTATCTGCAGCAAACGGGCAAGGCAGGATCCTGACTATCGGCATTCCAGCGGAGCCTTGGAAGTGCAAGTTATATTCTTAAAATTATTCTGTCATACCCCATGACAATTTAATTATATATATATTTTTAATCTAGTGTTTCTTGACGCTGTTTAGGTAGCAGTGTCTCGTCAATACCTCATTCAGGTGTAGCACGGAAAAGTCTAACGAGCCCGGGCTGGCAGCCAAGCTCGCCTGTGACTGACGCTCGCTTAACTGAGCAAAGATTTGCTCTGCTCCAAGCAGGAACTTGACTACACAAGAACCAGCAGTGACAGCAAGGGTGCAGGCTTGAATCCTAACAACGCCGTTTCCAGCTTGTGCTCAGGCAAGTGGAACCAGCACTGAAACTGAATGCTAAAAGGCTTCGGTCTTGGGCTTCTTCCTAATTTACCTCCTGCACAGACCCAGGACTTTTTAGTAAAAGCAGCACATTAGGATAGTTACATAACTAACCCAGGGAAAACGTTACGCCCAAAGAAAGACGATTCAAACACTGATGGAGGGGGAAAAGAAAAGTGAGGAACAGGAGAGAGGAGGTAGAGAGGAAGGAACTGCTTAGAATACGTTTTTAAATTTTAAATTCTTGCCAGTAAATGATAGAAATAAATCAGCAGCATGAAGTCACTGGTAGCTGGATTTAAAACACAGTTTATGACCACTTGCTAAGGGGCCAACATAAAGCATAAGCAAAACTAATAAAAATATAGCTTCAACTAGCAAGGATAATGTTAAGCTGTTGAAACAGACCTTTCGATTTAAATGAAAGTACACTTCTCTAAACACAGATTACAGGCAGAATTTAACTAAAAATCTCTACCCCTGAGTTTTTACTATCTAATCAGTCAATGATCAAGGGGGATAATGGGAACAAAAATGTGTAAGTGAATTCTGTGCCCTGTTCCCAATAAGTTGTAGAAATGTGCATCTACATCTCCTGGCCTCACTTAAAAAAAGTCTTACTTTCCATGTAGAAAGAATTCTGAAGAACTGAAGAATTGCAGCTTTTGTGCAATCAGTTCCAAGATTATTAGCAATGATTCTTCCCCCCAACTCATCTCTTTTTTATTTATTTTTTTTAGGATACTTTCTGTTTCATAGACGTAAAAGAGCTGAAATGCCGGCACTCRATAAATTGTGGGGTAGCTCCTTCAGTTTGAACACAGGTAGCCACAGAGGTGGAGAATGGAAGTCAAATCTGGCTTTGGGCAGTACCTTTCTTGCTCTTCATTACCTTTACACAATTTTGGAATCGAGTCTCCGACGCTTTTCAGGGGAGTTTTTGAGAAGTTCCTAACTACAACTGCATCTATCCAACGTATTTTGCAATGTGTCTGTCAAAGAATACAGGTTTGGCAGATCCACCCGCCCAGTGCTGGGTTTGGCGTGCGAGAAATGCTGTGCCAAGCTGCGAATGCCAAGCCTGTGGACTGAGCTAACCCCAGAAACTTTGCATCTCTTAAAACTTCGGGTTACGTTTCAATCAGGTCACCAGTGAAATCCATTTGGTCACATCAATCTACCGACGACAGAGCTGGATCATAAAAATCACCAGAGAGCTAAGTACAACTGGTAATCTCAACAGCAGGCRAAGATGCTCTAAATTAGAAACGTGTGGGTGGGATATGCGTCCACACTAGCTGCCTTCGGTAATCCATCCTCTAAGTAATTTTTAACGTTATGCCTAAGTGAGCATAAAAGTTAAAAGAGAACGATTCAACCCAAGGTATAGCGAGCCACAAACACGAGCAGGAAAAGCAGGGCGGGGGGGGGGATGAGACCTTCTCAAAGCACGGCCAAGCAGCCTGCGAGCTTCTGAGGGATCCCGCAAAGGGCTTCGCCCTTGAGGAGAGGGAAAGCCCAAGATCGCCGGGAAGGGAACTTCGGCGTCCTTACTCCCGAAACGGCTTCCCCCCCTCCGCCCACCACCGCCCCCTCCCCTCCCGGGATTTTTTGAACCTGGATCTTATAATTGAAAGCCAGTGGATTAAGCATAACACATCAAACCACTGTTAACACCCAGCCTCCCGCAAGGCTGAATTCTAACAACTCTGTTTTCTGCCCGCAGCCTGCGCAAGCGAGCGGAACGGCGGCATGCGCTGCATGCTAAAGGCCGCAGCCTTTGTCTCCTCCAAGTTCTGCCTGCTGCAGAGGCTAACATGCTGCAATTAGTCTAATTAATGTGAAACAATGAGCTGTGTTACCACTTATCAAATTGATTGTTCCCCTATCAAAACAAAACAGGCCGGCTTTTTGATGTAATTTCAAGAGATGATTTGAAATGTCATGTTGCTGCAAGCCAATTACCTTATGACTGGAGTCACGGTCAACAGAATGCATAATTAGCAGGAGTTTGGGAAGGCTGCTTACTGCTAGTATGCTAATTAACTGTCTTTTGTCATAAAACAAAAAGGTTGTAGCTAGGGTTGTGAAATAGGTCTTTTTTATTTACATTTCTTTGTGCTTATCAACGTGAGGCATGACAATGCAAAAGAATGGGAAATTTTAATTCCACTACTGCAAATTAAGACTGAGCTGCAAGGTCAGGCGCGGTGCTGGACTATAGCGGTGCTCGGCTCTTCCCCGGGCGACGCTCAGGCTGCCCGGACTACCAGGAGCACGGGAAAACTAAGCATCAGGTGACTCTCATACTAGAGAGCCTCTGAGCAGCCCCTAAAATCGCCCAACGGGCCCCAGTCGACACCAGTGTTGGGTGCTGTGCCGCCAACCCCAAGCCCCAGGCTACCGYGCTTCGAAGCAGCGCTCTCGAAAGCTAAGAAGCCTAAACTATAAACAAATGATATTATTAGTTCTACTTCATCGCGGTGTTCAAAGAATGCTTAATGAGGGCGTGTGGGATAGTAAATGAATCCTGCTTATAAGTAAAAAGCTTCATAAGTCAGCTGCTGCCACCTCCTTTCCATCGCCTCATTTGTGTGATAAATTCTGCATTCTTCAGGCATTTGTTAAAGAGCTGATCCTGCAAGGCGCTGGGTGCCCTCTATACCTATAGATTTCAGAGGAAGCTGAGGAACTCATTAGTTTGCAGGATAAAGATCTACCAGAAAGAAACATAACTTAAAAGCTGGTTGTCAGCGGTTCCAGTTTTGCCCTCTGTTATACCTGTACAATTCCACTTACTGCAAAACAGTTACAYGAGAGTAAAGAGGGCAGAAATTAGCCTAGTGAATCATCACTAATTCTCTACCAATTTAAATCTTGTTTTTCTTTTTCCTGCCTATAATTCAGCACTTTATTTAAGGTTTTCTTTGGCCTGTGTGACTCCTGAGAGCAAGGTCTGGAATTGCACAAAGTTTTAATGATGTTTTTCACTAACAGCTACTGTCTTATGCATCCTCTTATTTGTTGTAAAAACAATTTTGTTACTCTGCATATGCTTGCTTTAAACCACCACAAAGATAATTCTTGTGCTTCTTTGATAACCCTTAAAAGCAAGAGAGATGTGTAAATCACAGCCTTTTCTAGAGGACAAATAAAATGTTCAATACCTAAAAGTTGTCTAGCTTGCCTTTTCTAAAGGCTTCTCTTTGATTCAAACCCAGTTCTATATTATTAAATCCAAAAGTGACATAGAATAGGGTGGATCATTTTTACAATCATCACTGACATGTGAAATCAGCAGGCATTCCTGAACTACTTCCCCAATTTCTCTCTTCCAGTCTGAGCTGAACTCAAAGCATAATAAAATTAGGTATGCGTGCAGGAAAGCTAAATTTTTATCTTAAATGATGAAATCTATAACGAACAGGAAAACAATCATTTCTTCTGGTGCTGTCATTTACTAGAATCAACATCATCCTTCCTGTCTTTATTCAGCAGAGAAAACAAAGCTAATCCCAATTTCTAAAGAGCTGGCTAATAAAGGAGTCAAGGGATCATTAGTCTAATTAACTCATTCCTGTTTTCAGTTTACATTTCATTATGCTATTACACTCTTTGAAATGTCAATTTCTAAATACCATAGAAAACTGTTTAACATATACACATTATGTTCAACAAATCTGGGCACATACAGAACAGTTACTCAATATGGGTAAATTAATAGTATCTAGGTATGCTACTAATCATGTCACAGCTAGAGCATTATTGTAAACCTTACTTACTGATAAGAAATCAAAGAAATATTTCCCTGATACTTGGTCATTTGCTTTATCGTGGCATTGTGTAATATTCAGATACATGTCCTTGTGTCTACTTTTGGTAATCAGTCCATTTTAGTTCTCACCAAAATAAATCAGGATATAAACCTAGAACTTGCTGAATTTCTTCTTTTTATTGGGTGTCCTTCCATGGCTTAATCTAATGAGTCACTTTAAGTCAATTCTCAAATTGATTTAATGAGTCATTGAGTCATTTACTGTACTTTAAGTCAATTTTTAAATTAACGCAAAGTGGTTAGCTTGAAAYGTTAACATCAGTAACTAACTGTTTAGAAAGAAGTAACGTGTGTTAATGGTGTAGGCACTCTCCACTTGTACTGCTGCATTCTTGTAAAACGACTATATTCTTTATATAGAAGAAATATATAGTAATTTGTGTGTGTATATTCACAAAAGCAAACAGGGAGAGAGGAAGTCTGCAGACATACAKGAACACACGTTTGCCTACAAACACGCATTTTCCTGTGTGTACTTCCGAAAATTTAACATGTGCTGGAGACTTGTTTGCTGATGAGCAAACTTCACAGTTTTTGCTTGGTATTTAATTCAGTAAATCACTAAACACGCATAACCTTACTCACAAGTAGTCCACTAGCATCTCCTGGGCTATGCACACGTTTAAATTGGATATATATCGCATACTCTGTTGAACCACAGCCTGAAGCACGAAGATATTTTGCCAGCATGTTTCCGTTCAGTGAAACGTCTGCAGAAGTTTGGGACAACTGAGCGATTAAAGCGGGCACGACTGGCACTGCTTCCCGGGAATCTCTTTGTGAATGCCCCAGGCTACGGATGCTCCCTCCATCCGTCTGGGTCCGCCCCAGAGAAGGGCGGAAGAGTCTCCTCTCCACTTCATTTGCACGGTACCTACCCCGCCAACCGTGACAACTCCAGCAGCTGACCGGACCAGGCTGCCTGGGCCTGAGCACGCCAGCGAGAGTCTCCCAAGGAAAATGCCAGGCACTGYGATCCCTTCATGTGCATCTTCAGGGACGCGAATGATTGCTCACGCTGACTCCAACTCGCGGGCAAAATGAAGACAAACACATTGAAATGAGAACGAACCACGACAGCAGCTCTTACATAGATGTGATCCAGACATCAATTACATCTGCTGCGGCATGGGCCCAGTTATTAGTCATGCTGGCTAATAAGTAAAGAGATCTGATCTTTACGGATGAGTTGGTCTTTTTTTGAGGGCCCACAATACACCAAACTGCCTTTTAATACCCTCTGATGAATTCTGGCCCTTACYTACAGCAAAAAGCTTACTAGTTAATTCCTTGGTATTGTAATTTCTGAGAACTGGAGTTTGATCTTCTAACTTGKACCCTGCGCAAAAATGCGGTGAGATCTGCTACTATACCACATTTCCTAATTGGGACCAGTTGCTAACATAAAATACAAGTTTATATAGATGCTTATACAAATGTTATAGGTGCTACAGAAAGGAAGAAAAGTTTGTTTTAATATCTGCTAGTTCAGTCTAGCGCCTCCTCGCTGGCTCCT
The DNA here is from genome assembly GCF_003343005.1 of Rhea americana. Lineage (NCBI taxonomy): Eukaryota > Metazoa > Chordata > Aves > Rheiformes > Rheidae > Rhea > Rhea americana. Next base: position 2,624,959 of record NW_028185339.1, on the reverse strand, counting down.
TGCAAACGGCGCATCMCATAGCACATCTACTTCTTCCTGACACACGAGCAGAGTCATGGCGAAGCAAGTCAGGTTCTCTCGGAATCAAAGGAAGAAACCGGAGCAAATCAAAACAAGGAAATCTGTTCATTAACCACCCCTCACCCCTTGACCTCAGCAACTCAAACCCTCACATCTGATAAGGTGGAGAGGAGCTGGGGGTGCCCATTTGCAGAGGTCTCATTTCCCTGTCCTCTGGCTGAAGCAAATCTTGTGCACCAACAGTGTTTTTGCATTAGCTGTCTTTGCACTTCTTTGGGGATGGCAGGGAACAGCTGGTGGTTCAGCTTTAGGCATCCAATTTTGAAAAATTTGTCCAAGAATATGAGCTTACATAAGAAATCTTTCAACCAGAGAAAGACAGACTACTCCACCTCAGAATGATGCATGTATTGAGAGAAATYTATTCCAAATTTAAATTGAGGGGAAATCTGAATGGTGGCAACCCCTCACAAGCGAGTATACAGTATAGAATTGGTGCAACATGTTTCTAGGATAATAGCATTAGGATGCCAAACCTGCAGGAAGCAGAGAGGACACCACTATCCTGCTATTTGTCACTAGCAATAAATTCAGTGATAYCAGAAGAAAAGATGTGCCTTTAAAAGAAGTAATGAAGAAGCCTAAGTGCAGAAACAGAGCATGGATTATATTTAATATCTTAACAAGGATTAAACTGCATCCATTAATTAATGTATTTCAAGAAGGCTAATAAAAAATAACATTTTTATCTGCTGAAAAAATGAATACATAGATCTTTAATATCTGATTTGCTTTAGAAAGACTGAATCTGGGTAGTAACRGTGGCTAACAAGGTACCTGATAAAGCTCCAGTAATAAGAGGTGCGCATTAGCTCTCATTAATTCATGTTCTCGGCGTTATGCAGCATCCCAGGCTAACCTGACGTGATGTAACAGGATGTGGCATGCTAGAACRCATCTCATCGTGGCCAGAATCGTAAAAGCAAACAAACCCTAAACAACTAAACTTCTCTGCAGCCCCTGGTACCGAGTTCGGCATTACAGATCAGGCACCGTCTTACCTTTTATTACCAACGTGTTATACCTCCTGTTGGTTGTTCAATGAGTGTTTTCGCTACTCTGTTCTCTACACCAGCCAAAGCAGGTCAATGCAGCTTCATTTCAAAACAAAGCCAGGGAATGCTGCTTAAGCCTTGACTTAGCAAGGCCTTTCGTTTCCTTCTCTTCCTTGTGGCTCTACCTGATACTATCCAAATTTAGTATTTACCAAGAGAAGAGCAAGGTGACTAGGAGAAACACAGCATTATCGTAGTGAACCCCTTGGAAAAAAGATTATTTAGACTTTAAACAATCCTGAAACATTACAGCAAAAGCGAGTGAGGGGGGAAAAAAAGAAAGAAAGAAAAAAAGAAAAAGCAGCAGCTACGGCGCCATAAGCAGCCCCGTCTAACAAGGTGTTGAGCACCGAAGCCCAAGGGACTGCTGGCGTTCTCGCTGCGAAGATTAGACAAGAGCACTCGCGCAGGACACCGCAGGAATATGAAGGGACACGAAGTGAGCAATCCCCGCAGACACACTGTTGAAATGTCAGTCAGGCACTCTGCCTCCACCACCTTTCACAGAGCTAAACATCTCTTTATGTCAGAACAAATTGGGCGATCCTCAAATCTTTTTTCTTTCCCCTGACTTCAATGCGATGAGCGCAGGGAACGAGAGCGAGAGAAAGGGAGGGAGGGAGCGCGAAGAGACAGTTCAGTTCAGTTCACATGAAAGCACTGTGACACGCTACAAGCCTGAATACTGATATTGGCAACTCTTACAATCTTATCAGAGAGGCAGTAGCTGCGGCAAGCGGCGCGCCGCGGACCTTCCCGCTTCCCAGCCGCGCTGGGAGACCTTCCCCGTCTCTAACACGCCACAGCGCTCCCGCAAAGCGAGCGCTCGCGCTTGGTCGAAGCCCCCCAATGCAAGCGCGTCACTCCCTCCTTTAGCAGCGTTTTTACTTTTGTCGCCTCTTCTTGTTTCGACTTGCGCCCTTCACGGTTATTCCATTAAGGACTTCTGATTTTAACCGGCTCCTGTCGGAGTGTTGAAACGGAGACCGCAGCGCCCAYAATCCTCCTTTAAATATTTCAGTTTCATTTGGAACACTTTGCATGGGGTTGCTGGTCTTTTTGGTTTTTTTTTTTTTGTTTGTTTGTTTGCTTTTTAATGCATACAAAAATGTACACAGAAATACTTTTTTGCAGCATGACAACAATAAAGAAATTTTCCACTGACTTGTGAATGTTAGAAAGGTCTAAGYATGGTTATACAGTGATATAAGAACTATTTCAATTCATTTTTTTATTTGATTCCACCCATGAAACAGTGCCGTAAAAAGAATCAGACAATTTTCATTCTAAAACGCACGTCAAAAGAAAACAGAAAGCTTTATCCAGCCAAGATGAGGACCTCAGTGAAATCACTGGACCATCTGCCTCTAAGAACAGCAAGATTAAGCTGCTAGTCCACCTTTAGGTTATAAAAAATGATGAATAGTAAGATTTATATAAGTATGCATTTAGCTAAAAAAAACCATGGTTTTAAAAAATACAAAATGAAATTTTATTCAAAGAAAAGGGATAAGGAAACATAACTAATCGGTCACTGTGAGGCCTGGCCACCTACTCCTTACATGACCAGTTTATTGCATGCATGATCATTCGTACAGGATGATCCATTTCTAGAGCTCTATTCTGGATATTATTTTTAAAAATCTATCTAAGAATGAAAAATTTTAATTGATCATGGTTAAAGAGTGGATGCATTATATTACAATTTCAAGTTTCTATTTATGACATGCTGGTGGGCAAATGTCTGTGTGTATGCTGCAGGCATTACTAGACCATTTACTGCCCATTACCGCCAAGAAATGAAACCCATACTAGAATAAACGGTGCAGCATTTCTGGCATTCGTTAAAGGAAGAAAGCTTTATAAGAAAAAAGAAATACCACTGATTTTTACAGGTGTTTAATAAAGATAAGCTGAAAAAAGGGTTCCTATTTTAAGCTCGGTGATAGCTAAAAATGCATTCAAATATGTTCAAAAGCAATCTGAAGTCTCCTAAAAATGGGTGTTTAAAAGTATTCAAGAAAACAGTAAAAATGCAAATAATATTTGTCACATTATTGTAGGATATGGGACAAAAACGCTCATAAATTCAAAGAACCCTGCTGAGGCAAACTGCATTTCATTTAAATATGACATTATTTGGGAGTCATTAAAACAGAAATAATGTTTATCGGTTGCATTGTAAAGGTTACTACGAGAAAACAGCAAACTTTGTCCATAGTAGAATGAGTGGTGTGAGGGACTGTAAACATAACTCCCTTAATTTTAGTTGTTACAACTGTGCCATGGGGAAAAAAAGACTAACTGTAACTGATAATTCGCTTCTGTAGAAATATTAGAGTAAAAATAATGAGGAAGCACCAGCATTTTCAAGAATCTAAGTCCAATACTCCAAGATCCTTCATACGCATTATAATAAGGCTGATTAGAAAGAAATTAAGAAGAAAAGGGTGATAATAGTGACTGCTGACTTTCTAATCAGAAATATGTTCAATCCTGAGGAAGAATAAAGTACAGCATGCCTGTGATACCTATAAAATACATACAAGTGCTCTTCTTCCATTCAAGCATCCTTCTGGTATTTTAACTGTGGAAATACAAATCCATCTATTGAGCCCTACAGCATACAGAAATAGGCTAACATGTTGGCTTTAGCACAAAGAGCCTAACTGTTAAGATCGAAAATATCTAACTTTGTCAAAAAGARACAATGTTTTCTAGCTATAACCTAGCAAAGAACCTTCTGCAACTTGAGTTCAAAAGTTTCCATTCACATAGACACGYGCGAGCATGTCCGGAGTTGCCATTCTGAACCCAAAACCGTGCACTGCGACGCGTGGGCGAGGGGRCCAGGGCCAGGGGCCGCGACATCCAACCGCCCGCGAAGGGGGCCGCGGGGGCGATGCCGCGCGCGGACACCACGCAGAGGACACCACGCAGGTCTGCAAAGGAGCGAGATGAGGGCTTGGCCGAAGGCAAGCTGCTAGCGCCAACCTCCCTCCCGCTCCGTGCGGACTTGAGACCTGTAATTCACTATGAGGAACATGAATGATTTTATACAAGTTGAATTCCAGCATTAGCAAATCACCAAAAAAACCTTGATCCCCCGTCGAGGGGACAACTAACGTCAGCAGAATTTGCTCAAGACCTCCACAGCAGCCCAAGCAGGCCCTGTAGCACGTGGTAGTCTGCCTTCTAAAGCCTTCACAGGGCCTACAGAAATCTGTATTCACATTACTTTCTTTGAGCTTGAAATTGATTTGCGATGTTCTCTCCCAAGACTTGCAATTTGCATAATTTGCCATTATTTTTGCAGCACCCTGCACTCCACAGAGTGGGCTAAGTTCCTCTCCAAGGAAGCAGTCAGGCGTGGGCTTAACTTCAAGCACAAGAGGTCCCATGAGACTTCTCTGCTGCTGCTGCTTATATACTGCACTTAGGCACATGCTTATTTACTTTGTTGCATCGCAGCCTAAACCTAACTTAGCTTCTTGGAGTTCCTAATAGTGGACACACGATAACAGTAAGCACAATTTGGCTTATTGTCTCCACAGATTCATACTAATATACCAACCTCCCAAGGCAACATTTCATTTCAGAACGAGGAAGAGATTCAATTTCTGCAAATTTGTGTAAAAAGCAATTTGGAAACTTTGCAACAATGATATTACTTCCCATAAACGTAAAACTGGTAAAAATATCATAAGAGGCATACACAGCACATTCACAGTATCATTTTTTCTATCTTAAGTACTAGTATTATTCAAAGACATTACACTATTAAGTATCCAAATAATTCATTCATTTTAAGGATTGAACGCATAATATTATTTTGTTATATTAAGCTCTCTTTTCCAAATCCCGTTTTTCCACTTAAACAGAGGTAATAAAGACATCCGAAAATGAATCTGCAGATTCATTTTCAGAAATACATAAGGCTGGATTTTCATTTTTCAGTTYTAGTTGAGGTGTGCACCTGTCCTGCTGATGACCACCAAACTGCTTATTTTTGCAGTTCTCTGATTTAGAGCATAAGATGAGTCTCGAGTATTACCATCTCATTCCTACCTTCCCCTGCTGGCAGGGAGGAGGAGGTTGGCAAGGGAAAACGTCACTTCCCTTTAATTTACTGCCACCAACGTACTACTGCATCTTCAGCTTTAAAAAAAAAACAAAAAACAAACAACAAAAACCCTCAACAAGTAATAACTGAAAGTGTTTAAAACAAAAGCAAAGATCAAAATCTCTGACTATAGTAGGGTGGTGGTGGGGGCAACCAACGGTGCAGTTTTAAGTACACCATATTAATTGACGAACATCAGGACTTTGTGGTCATTTAACACTCCCTATAAATGTAGACTTGATAACAGTTATTGATCTCAGTTTTCCTGGAAGAGGATCCCTGGGCTCAGCAGTGAGCAGTTTTGCTTCTCACAGTTCATAAATACAAGAATAGAGCTATTGCTCAAATGCCATCCTAGCAGCTGAAAATAAAATAAAAAGTGAAATTTCAGTACAATATAGAAGCAATACAGGTGCATTTTTGTAGGGTTTTTTTAAGTGGGTAACACAACATTACTATAGCCTYAAATTGCCATGTGAAATACAGCATTATCACAGCTGATCTCCACCATCATTTGAAGGTATTTTCCTAGTGGATGCCTCGTCGAACTATAAAGGTATGCAAATTACTGTTTTTATTTTAGTTATTTATGGATTTTCCTTGGGTTACCATGGAATTGGAATRCCACAAAACATTAATGAATTTAGCCTAACAACACACAAGGTGGGATTATCAGCACCCCTACTGGCTTGGCAAGAAACTGAGGCAGCGGCCCATTAACCTCCTGGCCAAAGACAACTCAGGATACCTACAGAAAGCTGGGAACGGGGAGATCTCCTCAGCACCAAACCAACAGACTCATCAGAAAGCAGACACCTTCATCAGAAAGCAGACACCTTCAGCACTCTTTCTCAGAGAGAAGCCTACAGAAACCAGTGGGTGAAGCTGGGTCCTTGGAAGGTGCCTAGCAGGTGCGAATGGCCGGACTCGTTCAGAGGCTGGAGCGCGTGGGACCGTTTAGGTTACTGCAACCCCAGCAGAACCGCGCCACAAGAGGAAATAACGAAATTGAGCTAGAAGCAGCTACCGTCTCTTATTTGTTTGCCATTCAAAAGTTTATTCGCATTTTCCTTCTATCTAGCTTTTTCTCCCTCAGGCCATACTATTGGCTGGTCAGATCAAAAGCTGATTTCTAAAACTTTCCATGATGCTGCCAGAAGCTGCATGGTTTAAATAGAGAAAATGAAGCCCTCTCTCCCCTTCCATCTCCCCTTCCCCCACATCAGAAAAACAATCCCTGCATCTCCTGACCCCTGGATCAGATTAAACCTGGATGTTGAAGAAAAGACYTAGGAAGAACTGCGTGTCCCTTCCAACTCAGATTTGAAGAGAAGCTACAGAAGTAGGTGAACTGTTGAACTTGGTCTTGTGTCTTAAAAATACATTTCRCTGGGACAGCTAATGCACGACATAAGTACCCAAAAGATGTGACAGAATTCTGCAAAATGAATTAAAGACGTATTGCCATCAACTCCAGCAAAATAATAAAAGTAGAGAGATTAAGAGGCAAGCATATCTTTTTGAATTGTAAAATAGGTTTATAGGTCTTCTAATAACAACTTTTACTCAAACCTTACATAAATAGGCTTATATGATACAAATATTATGTGGGCTATGTGGAAACTACAAGGTCCCTAATCATGTTTAGGGATTACTTGACAGAACAGAGACATTTCATTCCTATTGGACCTAGGGATTACAGCAAAGAAACATCTAATATTCCATTTTTTAATTTCATGCATTTTTTATTTACCTTTAATGATGCTGTATATATTCATCATCCTGAAATATTAAAACAGTATGAAAAAAGTAATAAATTGGTGGAAAATTTAGGGAATGGGAATGCAACAGCACGCAAATCATACACTATCAAGTGCTTGATACACATTTAAAATTACTGCCTAGTACAGCAAAGCCAAATTCCTGGCAGATTTCTGAAGCGCAAAGTCACAATAAGAAGATCAGCAGAACAGACTGAAATAATAGAATATTCATCCCCCTAATCCATATGCAATTCTTTAGGGCTTTTTTTAACAATGCATATGAGGTCTGACTGTATTCAGGATTTAAATAAGTTGTCTCTCTCTCTCTCTCTCTCTCTCTCTCACACACACACACACACACACACACACACACACACTCACACACACACAGGCGCACTCTCTCTCTCTCCCTGTATTTTTGTTAAAAAAACGTATATACAGTTATCATTTCTGCTCTGCTGCACCTACATTGACAAGGTTAGCACATCTCCTCACACCTCAGATGAAACAATAGCATTTTAAACAACAAAAGTGTTAAAAGAAATACATTTATTCATACCATTGAAACCTCCTGCAACAGCTTTGTTGAAAGGAGGGAGTCTAGTTGCCTGGGAAAGGCCCCCCCCCCTTTTTTTTTTTTTTTTTTTTTTAACTCTTTCCTACTTCATTCTAACTACTTCATTCTAAATAATTATTGGTTAATTTAAAGCAATTTCACATTTAGTTATTGGTAATAAAATCTTGAAACCAGTATTAAATCTTTGAGATCAAGCATTTCTCTCTAGGCAGAGGTAATTTTAGATCTGGTATTGTATAAAGGGACAGAGACCTGGAGACGAATAAATCATCAGTGAAAAGACGGATGCTGATGATAACAATGATACATGTACAAAATGTGCGTGAGGATGGGTGATGGGGAGGTATTGTGTGAAACTTCCACTGCCACGCACCACACTACCAAATTACTTTCAAGTAGTGTAAAGCCACAACAGAGTTACACCCCCTTCACCCAAACACGCAACGAGAAGAAATTCACACCACGCTAAACTGATGTGCAAAGCTTGATCTTGAGATCAGGCAGGTTTTGCACAAGTTTAACGCTGTGATTAGGCTTCAGAATATCAAATCACTACAGAAAAGCTAGATGCAAACCCAACAGACCCAAACATGAGATACCTGTAACAGTAAAACATGCACGGGGACTTGCTAAATGAAGGYGCCTACGTGATAATTACAGTGGCCACATACAGAAGGAAACTCCCCTGGTCACCGTAACGCTTCTCGTCACAACTTTGTGAAGAAGGCAAACGAGCACTAGGGTAGGCGATGGTGCCCGGAAAGCGAGTTGCTCAAGGAGAAAGCACGGCCACGTCCTCCTGAGACCTCAGCCACCAAAAGCGGCTCTGTGCTGTTAGTAACCAACAGGCCTCCTGCGCCGTGTCCCGGGTGCAGACGGCCGCTAGACCCAGTCCATTCACCACAACTTCAGGCTTGTATCTGGAGAGGCACGTGGTGGTTCAACCCCCTTCAAATTACGCTCACGTGTATTTAGCCAAACTGTAATATCAGTTGACATTGCTATTCAGGCTGGAAGGTTATTGCTCTAATTTGATACACGCTGAACAACCAATGCAAAAACGTCTAATGAGGGATTTTCTTTTGGTAAGAACCTGCTGTGCTTGACACAGCCACCAAGCCAGTGCAGCGCCACCTCCCCGTACCTCCGTACACGGAGTACACACTTAGAGGAACGTACTGCTTCCAGATATAATAATAATTATTGACAGATTTGGGGGAAAAAACAACTATACTGAAGTCAGTGGGAACACTCCAGCAACAACAGAGCTAGAGTGCATCCACACTGTTTATGTATTTTACATGCGCGAGGGCGAAAGRGTATTTTAAGAAATAATTTGATCTGCACTAGTAAAGGCAGGGCAGGGTTTYCCTTGTTGTTGTTGTTGTTTTAAACAGGGTATTTATGTAAGGGTACCAACATCCATTCATTCGTAAAAATAAGGCTATAGAAGGAATAAATCTTTTGATTTATTGAAGAAAAGAGGAATAAGGACCAGCCTGTGAAAATCAGGGTACACTCAAAATACAATAGTGTTATTCTTCCTTTTGATAGCCAGTATTCTACATGACATTATACGGAATTATTAATGAAATATTTATTTTAGTTAAGAACTTCTGCTTGTGAAAGAGAAGGCTTTTAAAGAAAAACTTCTGACATTATTCCAAAACASAGAGCCACTAACGATTGTCTACAAATGTTTGTAAACACTGAACACTTTCTAATGTGACTAGGCAATATTTTCTTTCCTCACACCCAGAAATGGTTTAACCATCTTCTTCAAAGTTTCTAAGCAAGCAACGTGAGACATATTTGGAATATGAAAGTTTAATCCTACTCATTAAAACATGACAAACTTATAATTAATTGAGAATGGAGTCAATAATGAGAACATCCTTCACTGTAATGATGTCGGTACTATTAGCTTGTAATATGGGAATATGTTATGAAAAGTGAAGTATAATATGGAAATTACAAGTCAATTTTAGAAAGAATAGTCTGAAAGTTTTTTATTTGGTCAAATCTTTAAAACATAAATTTTAAATCCTTAAAAGTTATATTTTTCCTGTMACCGAATGAGATAACATATTGTTTTCCTCAGATGAGGAAGAATCCAAGGCTTTACACTATCTGATTAATCTCACAGCCAATATTTAGAAAAGGTTTCTCTTTGAGCTAATCAAACTTGACAAAAGCAATCTTCAAACTACGCCACATCCACTGATTTGTAAGATACCTCAAACCTGTGTTTTATTAAATGCAGTTTAAATTAGCAAGACCACTAAATCCACTTGCTTATGACACCCTCTGAATTTCACAGACATTACCTGAGTAATGTAAAAGAAAACACATGCAGATCAAATTTATAAGAAGAAACTATTTTTTATCAGATGCTGTTTTAGCTTTAGGACAGAACCCTGCGCTCCCATGATGTTGCATTTTGGGGAGTAGTTGCATGGTTTGGTTTACTTTTGCTTCTGGAATTAACTGCTTTGACCTTAGTGGATAAGTTATGTCCAGGGATTCTTCCAAATACTACCCACTTGTTTATAAATAGAAAAGAGAATGTGGCTTGCTGACTTCTTCTAACTTTCAGTAAATAACTTTATGACATTCCTAACCTTTGAGTATCTCAAAAGCATCCGTAGGCCAAAGCATGTTGCTGCAGAAGAGCACTATTGCTATAGCTGTCGTCATAAGGGTGACTAGGAGACACTGTGGGAAGCATGTAAATATCTTCACAATCTTTCCTAACATTGTAGGTGCTTTTCTGTGAATGAGCATATGCATTTCAACAGCATTTTCCCCAAATTTGAGAACACGTTTGTATTTGTTTGCATGCCTCTCTGCACTAGATCCCTGAAAGAGGCAGGAAGACATCACTGACCTCAAAGATATTTGAAGTCTGACAAATAAATTCAGCTCAGCTTTACTTATTTTTTTTTCTTTGCAATTTTCATTGGATGCTAAAAACTAAAGAGATTCCTGATTTAGCATAGTTGAGCAGATGGGAGAAAAATATGGGAGAAATATGAGTATTAATTCTAGAACTGCAAAAAATCCAAAAGAAAATCAGACTTCCAAGCTTATTGCTGCCCTCAATTCACACTTATATTCTGGATAAAAATGCTTCTGAGCTACTAACTGATCGCCTCTCTATTTCTTCATGGCCCTGTGCGACASAGAAATAGTGCATGAACATCGGCAATGCCTGATCAAAGACTCTAAAATAATACTTCATTTGCAAAACTCACATATATTAGAAGTTGATGGTGCAAATCCCTTTCAGACCAAGGAAAGATTTCCAAATATTGGGTAATACACTGACTGTGAAGACTATCAGTGAGTTTCTCTATTTGTTTATACAAATGGGCCAACGTTCTTTGAAGCACTTCAGAGCACTTAACTAAAGCAAACAAGCACTTGAACTTTAAATATCCAACAAGAGGAGCTATTGACAAGTATGACTTTACTTAGGAAATCTTAATATCTTTGTAAACTTTAATTCATACACTCTCTTCAAGAAGAGAAGCACCAGACTCTTAGCTCAGCTCAAGCTCCACAGCAAGATACACAGTGCACAAGGTGTGCAACTGCTTTTTCGCTTTGTTCTTTTAGGTGTCCTTTCTTTTTTCCTTTTTTTTTTTTTTTTTTTNTTTTTTTCTTAATAGCTTGCTTTATTTTTTCATACATAGGGACCCTGGGCCTGCAGTAGGATATGTAAAACTTTTCCTGATTTTGAAATCTTGTTCTCTAATTCTCTTAATTGGCCATTTGGCCATTAAAGTAGGATTTTTTCCATCTCAAGAACCTCCTTTTCAACTCCTTGCAACCCATAGATAATAAAGCATTGATTAGGGAACAAAACTTTTACCAAATACCATCCAACTAATTCCCAATAGTGAAAAACATAGCGAGACCCTAAGCATAGACGAGCACTAAGTAGAAACATTCAGCTTGGCAAGCAGTCATATAATGGTGTTAGTTTCATAGGTAGCTTTTGGGTCTTCTTATTTATAAACAACCCCCCCCCCAAACACACACACACTCGATACTGCATTATCTACAATTACAGTGATCATCTGATGCCCTAGAATAGCGTGATCTGATGCACAAACACCTTTCTGTTCAGAAAACAAAATCCAAAGGAATAATCTGAAAAACTGTTCTATTGGTTCGGACAGTGTATTTTTRGAAATGCAATGACCTCGAATAGGTCAAATAAATGCAACTTCATTTTCCTGTAAAGAAGAAGCACTTCATGGAAGAGTTTACAGACCTGTCCTCACATGATGTAAAGTGTATGTGTGTGTCCACACACATATTTGTGCACTTSTACATGTGTATGCTATTGGTTATTAAGGATTTGTATGGCCTCGTCTTGTAATGAACATTCTTCAAAGCCTATTTTTTTAGAAAAAAAAAAAAGTGTTTCAGCTGAGAATATGAACTACTCAGTGATAAAATATTGGTCTATGTATAGTTCCTAAAGGAAATAACTTTGAAATACTCTGTAAGTTATAATCGGGTTTTAGTGTATAAAATGACTGAGTAATTTAAATGTTTGGAAAAGAAAACGGTCTTTCTTAGAGTTTATGATGTGATAAGCCTATTTCTTATAATGATTAACTATGAATCCTTATCTCAGACATGAGCATCTACTATCATAYGTTCTCCACAGCCGACATCATAAGATCACATAGTTTTATCAAATGAATATTCCAGGGCCTGATTCTGATATTCACCTTTTTTTTTCTCTCCTCAAATTGGAACAAATGCCTTGACTTCCAAAGAAATATTTTTGCTTCCTACTTTTACACAAAAAGTAAAATCAGAAGTAAGTTTGTTTGAGGGGCTCCTCTGTTCCATTTTGATCTACTGAATGAAACAAGTTATATTTGGATGTACGCAATGCATATGATAACATTCCCACTAGAAACTGAAAACAAGCAGAAAACTAGGAGCATCACAACAATAATATAATACTCACTCATTGAAAAAAAAATCTTAGTAGCAAACATGTATTTAAAGATACACTGACTACAGCCAGGCAGCATAAAGCATGCTTTTGGATAAGAATGTCCCAAATAACATACCATTTTAGAACAGTGATAAAATGAGGCTATAACAAAAGAAAATGCAATACAGTTTTGAACACACTGCAAATACGTTGCAAGATCTAATTATTTAGAAAGCCCTCCAAGATCCCATGGCTTTGGTAGAAATGAATTAAAGGGAGAAATTAAAGAGAAGAAAAACATGGAGAATACRAACTGTGAGAGAAAAAGAGACAAAAGCAGCAGAAAGAAACAGATACAGAAAAATACTGGCCTACTTTATTCTAATAATAGAGTCATCAGCAGAGTATCTGTATGCGCTAACACCTAATTTGAGCATCCTGGATTCCGATCCTGATTTCCAGAGAGGGCAACTACATTAAAAAAAAAAAAAAAAAA
>NW_028185339.1:2580820-2610378 GCF_003343005.1 Rhea americana | reverse complement strand
CAATGCGAAGCCGAAACGAATCGCCGCTGAAAAAATAAAAAAATAAAAAAAAAAAAAAAAAAAAAAACAGGCATAAAGAGAAAAGAAACAACCTGGAAATATTCACTTGCGATTAACATTTCCCCCCCCGCCCCGGACACTTTTCTGCGGCGTCGCAGCGTATTCATCACGCGGCGCTGCGAGAGCGCGGCTCGCTCCGAGCGCTCCCAATTCGCGGGCAGATTAGAGGGCACATTAATAACGTAGTTAATATGAAGTGTTTAGCGCCTCCACGCCGGTGACAAATACGACTCGGCCCAATTTCCTGACCACTGAGGCCACGGAGGAACAATTTGGGAGATTTCATCAACAGTTCTAATTATGTTCCTGTCAAGTCGGGAACAAAGTAATCCATAACTGGGGGGCCGCGCGGAGACAGCGGCACGCCGCCGTGATTCATGCCCCAGACGCAGGGCCCTCGCCGCGGGTAGCGCGCGCGCGCGCAGCGCTCGGCTGACGAGCGTGGGTCCAAGTGGGTCCAAGTTTATCCGGGGAAAAACGCAGCCCTGCAGCTCCGCGGGGGGCGGGCGCCGGGCTCCCGCCTCCCCGGCGCGCGAGGCAAAACCGCGGGAGCAAGCGCGGCGGGCGCCCTTTTCCGMCGCCGCCAAGGGGCCGCGCTCGCAGCCGACTGCTGCTTTAGTGGCCGGAAGGTAAGACCGGGTAACAGGAACGCTTTCATCTCACACCCGTTTCGCAGACCGAYCCGCCCCATGGGCTGGGTGAAGGTCACCTGCCTTTTTTCCTCCAAGTTCTCCAGCTGTAAAATAGGAGAATGCAAGAATACAAAGGGAGGAATATCTTCCCCGTGTGCCATATTACCAGTGTATTTGTGTCTTTGCAGAAATGTACCCAGTTCCACTGAATTATCGCTATTACTTCAGTATCACCTTTTAAACACCAGCTAAACACTGGCCCGTAGTGAACGCAGAGACAGTTGTAGAGTGTTGCAGAGAAGAAAACTAAACTTTTTTCTTCCACACTCTTCTTCAAATTTACTTGAGTACATCTGAACCTGTAATTTCTCTGCTGTTAGGTTTAGGGCACTTCCTAGTATTTATGGAGATAGATAATATCAATCTCTTAAGACAGAAAGACTTTGTAGAAATCGGATCATTTGCATGATCACCACACTGCATCCAAGGATAAAAACACACTGCACAAGCACTGGCGGCTTCAGCTTCACAAGGAGGCAAAGAGAAAAGGGATGGACACGGTCCCATCCTGCAGATGTGGAAAGAGAGAAAGCTAGCTGGTAAATCACACAGATGATAATTTGGCAGCCAAGTGGTGCCCAGACTTGACGATTCCTGTGCTCGTGATTCAGTCACGAGACTTGCTTCCTTTGCTGCCAAAATGTCATGCTGCCGCATGCTTCTGTTGCAGAACACATTTTAACCAAGTGTAGCAAAAGCATGATGATCCCATTAAGTATCTAACATCTAATACCTTGTGAAAACTAATTTAGTGCTTTATCAAATCACTAGTTTGTATGTAAGGCATAAACTGGCTACATTTGCTAACAGGGCAGATTGACCCATCCCATATACATCAAAACACATCAAAGTCTGCTGGAGGACATAGCCTTAGCTACTTACTACCCTTTGCATCAACTTCCTCGCTAGCTCCTCCACCAACGCATTTTCCTGTAACACATCTGCCATGATTTTGCAGAGAAATCAGCAATTCTGAGCAGTACAGCAGTTAGAGACAGAAAATGGGACTAAACCCACCATGGGCGCCTAACTTTCCAATCTACTGTTGAATGGTATGAACAAAAACCTCTATAGCTAGACTTGCACAACCGTGCTCCACTGCTGGGCCCCACAGATTCGTGCTCTTAGTTAGATTCATACTTTCAAAGCTTTAGTCATTCACATGATTTTTTCAAGATTTATTATGTACCAGRGAAATAAAGTCCTATGCCAACACTTTCAAATTTACAAGTTTTTTTTTTAAAAAAAAAAAGGAAAGGAAAAAAAAAAGAAAAAGGGTACCTTATGCCAGAGAACACATGGCTTTAAAAATCAGGAAAAAAGTGCTAGATTATCACTACTACTTCTATTAGTAATATCAGATCAAATGAGATCATCTTAATCACCTTGAATGCCACACAATCATATTCCTGCCTGTATAATATTTCYGGTCTTATTTGTGGACTGTACAACAAATTGTATCTTTGAAACCATGCTTCTTAGTGGCTGAGATCCTACAATCCACATCCATGGCTAGTGRAGGTATTTTTTTAATCACAGTTTTTATTAACTATTCTCTCTTAAACAGTATTTGCCTTTGGATATCCTTAGTCATTTTACACAGGACTTTTACYGACCTATTACCCTTTGACTTTCTGAATTACTGCTAGGAGTAATTCTGTAGCCTAGTAGCTAGTGCTAGAATCTTCCCCCAAAAACGCTAWAACATGACGCCTTTTTAAAAAGAAACCAGATCCACTCAATAGAAGTGAGAAAAGATGCATCTGACTTTGGGTGTGTGACTATATAGACCTCTAAAATACAACTATATAACCAGTGCTGCTCTAGCCAACCACATTTAATTCTATAGTCGCTTTTTTTTTAATATATATAAATAGGGTCTCAGCACTGTATGTTTTCTTCCCTCCGCCCTTCATTTGCCTTGTAAATTCTGGCCTTCAAACACTAATACAAAAAAGTAAAAAGCACGTGGGGGGGGGCACTAGAAATTTTGTGTTTTCAAGGTGATTCCAGATCCTATTAATGATGAGTCCTTTTAAACCCAGAGAATATTAAAAGCTGCTTGCATCCAGCTATAGTTTAACATCGCCAACTCGGGCAAGCCAACAGAGAAAGCCTTCTACTAGGTGGAACTTCTCACACGTAAACTTCTAGCCAGGGGGAATATATAAGAAGAAAAACAAGTGCTCTGGGCCACAGAATTTAACGCATAGCAACCAAACTTAACTGCAAGTCTTTGGAGCTTTTTCTCCTCCTATCCTCTCTTCCCCCCCMCACACACCCTTTTTTCCCCCTTCTTCTGTTTTTATTTCAAAAAATCACAGGAACTACGCAGCCTAGCAAGACTGTAATCACTCAGCAGGAACCTGGCACAAGCACAATACAACCACCAGCCAGGCAGCAGGAAAATGAAGGAAATCTCTCTCTCCCTCCCTCTACGTTGCTTAAAAGCAGCTCGGCGTGAATGAATCTTCCCGGTAGCCACCAACAATTTCTTATTCCTTCCGAGCAATCATCAATTTCAGCATCAAGTGGTTTAGTGGATCCACAACTGGTAGTGGCAGCGGAGTAAGCCCAGCATGCAAACGTTTTGGCTAATTTAAAACCCTTGTGCTGCCGAATCAAACATGACAAGACAGCGGTAAAAAGAGAGGCTATTATCCCAAATGCGAGTCGGCGGATGGCTGAAATTGGCTTGAGTGGCAGAGACAAAAGAGGTGGAAGGAGCAGGAGCGACCAGGAATGGTAATCCTAGATACAGCACGCGCTTTCTCCCCCACTGCATTYGCACACATCACTGCAAGGAGGTAAAAAAGACAACATTTCCAAGTTCCACGGCCGAGCAGACAAAATACACTTAAAAGGATACAAAATAAATTAGTACCTGGTAAAATATTTGCCCCATGGGTACGGAGATACTTAACTTACAAGGGACATCGCCCTTTCGATAGGAAACCTAACACTCAGAATACTAAAACTGTCATTTCCTACCTGAATTAATGTCCTGCTGCCCAAAGTTCATTACCATAAGTTGAGGATCAGAAGCACTGATTTAGGATAGAGTAACCTTAAAAGGAGAATAAGCTGCGGTGTGGCTATTCGTGAATAGCTGCTACATCCATGGYGCTCACCAAGCTCCCAGATCTCAAAGAACTGCTAGGGGAGGAAAAGCAGAGGGCAGTRGAATTAATTTTGCAAGGCATTTGGGAGACCACAAGCAGACTGATGATGTTCAGAGCCATGAACCCTGGTGATGGCTTGCAGCTCACAGAATGACGACCTGTGGGATCACTGGAGAGCAAGCAAGTTGTCTTTTGCAAGATTAACAATTTAAAAGTGCTGAAATTAATTTTGTTTAATAGCTGTGGGTGCAGACTCCTTACAAAGTAGGTTGCAAGGTCAGCAAGCCTCCTAGAGCCTTTTAAAATGCAGCTTTTTTATAGGGACAGTAGATTTAGGGTGGCTCAGGGCTTAAAGACTTAAAAAGCAGAAAAAGTGTAAGAGGTCATTTCCTACTACTTCCCAAATCTTGGATGAACATATGTGCTCCATTTCACTTTTCCCTCTATAACATGCATTTACTGGTGCATTCAAAGCTACTTGAGTCAGCGTAGGTTTCTTAGTGTAGGCAAGGTGAAAAAGACAATAAAATCCAATACAAAAACTAGACTAACTAGTACCTAGCAGGATCATCAGTGTCACACTGGAATGTGCTTCTCAGTGTTGCAAAGAGGTGGTGGGAGGAAAGAAAAATAGAATGAGAGACAAGGAGGGGAAGGACAAGGGCAGGGAGAGTGCTCACACCCTTTTCATCATTAAAAAGTAGCTTGTGATTCACATCTGCCTGCTTATACGAGAACATTACACTCTAAATTACCACACTGCACARAGTGTTTCAAGCAACAGCTGGGCTCAACACTGAAACTATAGTCAGCCACTTAAAAGACACTTGCTTAGCTCCGCACCCTAATACGTACGAGCTACCATGCACAACAATTCAAAATATACCGAGTACCACTCCCTTACAGGAATGCTATTGACCTACATTTTTAGTAACAGCATCCAACCRATCGCATAGGTGTAGTTCATAGTGCAAGTGTGAGCACTAAAAACTGTGCTTAGATTTTGCACTGTACTGTAAAAGGGTCTAAATTTGGATTTGCTGATTTAATCAACCTTGTCTTGAAAATTATTCTCATTCCGCACAGCTGAGTCTACGTTAAAAGCTGGACTCATGAGTCCAAGCAGGATTCCAAACCTGAAGAGTATGATTTCCCAACACAAAAAAACTGCCAAATTCACATGATACTTATTTATACATATCCACCTGGTGCTGCCAGCACATCTTCCTGGGGAACCACAAACCCAGGTGAGAAGATGATCGTGATGGATACAGCGTGCAGGTTTGCTCTATCCTGCTCACCGCTTTTGAATCTTTTTTTCCAATGTGAAGAACACACAGGGATTACATTTCAAAACAAGAAAACAGTAAGACGCCAAGCAGCAAAAGCGAAAGCTTTTGATACGCAGCACATGCCGGAACAGGCAAGCTTSCTGAACAGAGAAACCTCTGCTCCGACACAGGCAAGGGGAAACACTTCTAGTGTCCATGGGAAACACGTGGGAGAAAAGAGTTGTGCTGTATAATGAAACTTAGCTGTTATGATTCTACGGACGGACGGGGCTGTTTCCCCGGCAGTGAGGTACCTGACAGTCGTTAGAGAGGACTGAATTAATTCTGCTGTACGCTGGTCTCCGACAGTGGCCGAAGCAAACGCACCAGCCATTTTTCTCTACCCGTTCCACTGGGAGTTAGAACAAAGCAAAGGAGCCCCTGAGAAATACTTAAGATCCCACAATTTTAGATGCATATTAATACTACTGCCAGATACTGCATGCTTTCAGACTGACATGTGCTGCTGTGTATGGTATTTTTGTTCTTTTTTTTTTTGGTCTCAAAGTTGAATTCACATCCTCACACACAGCACTTCAAGAAAGCCCCAGTTCACAGTTCAGCAAGGTACTGCTTAAAAGGCAAGCCTGATACAGGTCCTTAGGGCATCTCATCCATCCTGTGCTTGGATGGCACTCACCACCAAGGGACCCCATTAGGAAGGAAGGGCAAACTGAAATCCTAACCCAAGGCAGCCTGAAACAGCACAAGCATACTGGTACAGCAGCGATGGATGAGATTCCATTTGTCTTCAAAGCATAGGAAGCCAATATATCTACTTCATTGCAGACTCAACTTTACTTTCCAACCTTGTAGTGTACTTAAAGCAAAAACGTAGATCAGCTTTCTGTCTGGGGATAAAGCAGCAGAGAAGTGTCACCCAAGACTCCAATTAAATAGATTGTAAGTGACGCACTTGCAATGCAACTCCATACAGCAAAACACCCTGAGATACATTGTCTGCCTTTAAAATCAATTGCCCAGGAAGGTGTAGACACAASCTACAAAAGGTTTCCTTTCCCCCTTGCACAGTGAAACAACTCAAAAGTATCTTTTGCTAGGATACAGCTTACTAGAAAATGCAGGTGTGTTAGGAGCACTAATGGTATTTGAGATGTCACAGGCACTGCTCTCCTTATGCTAGGTTAGGCCSAATCAGGAAAAAACATTATGCTTATTCTATGGCCAAGGTAATTATAGGGTTACCTCTATTACCTTATGTTTCCCCTTTCTTAAAAGAGCTTTATATCACCATTGAATGAACYGAGTTTGAGACTGATATTTATCTATATGTCTCTGAGCTAAGTTTAAGTCTGGCACGAGTTAGATACCAYTTTGTTGACTGTACAGCAGATGGTTCTGTTTACACCAGGTCTGAGTATGGCCAAATGAGCTTTCTTCAGCATTGCTTCTTAAAATATTTAAGCATAAATAGGTGTAATTCCCTCACAAACAATATGTAAGTATACATCTTTGGACCTCTCTTTGCACATCAGACTAGTGCATATGTGATGTTACAGCACGAACCCACATTCTTTATCCATGAGGGCAGTTTGAGGAAGAATATACTGTACTTGCATCCTGTAGAATGAAAGATGCTTGGTAAAATGTACTGTTTGGAAAGCTGTCATAGGTTTAGAGGAATTTCTAGCCAGGGCACCCACTAACACTCAGCAGTCTCTAGTACTCCAGTTAGGATGCCTCTATGCTAGGAGCTGTACAAATGCAGAGAGAAAAGGACGTGACCAATTCGAATCCTACATTAAACGGACTGGTCGAAACRCTAGGAACATAATGCATGTTTCTTGTGTTCTAGTTAAGAGCCCAAACCTAAAGGTTATCCTGTCCTGCTGTACCACTACATCACCTCTTACACCAATTAAGCCGACGAGACCTGTATCTCCACCTGCCTATTCTGTTCAGTCAGGAAGAGAGAAAAGAAAGCGGGAGGGGGAAGGCAAGGTCAGGCACCAGCTCAGCCTGGTACGAGCAACAGCTGCCTTGCACAGACTCGAAGCCCAAGACAAACAGCAGAAACTCAGCCTCGTACTAATCAATGCACAATTAATTGTCAATAAACCATTCGCTATCCACAGTCTCACTGTTGGCAGCTTACCTGCTCTGGGTGGCACCCAAAAAACCTGACTGGCATTGCACACCCAAGCTCACAGACCCAGGCTCACGACAGCACACGTCAAAGCGCCACACCAACTCTCTTCCAACCTGTATTTAAGAGAATAAAAACAGCTCTGACCAAAAGCCTCTGTATGTGTGTGGACATGTTCACTGTTTCTGTAAATCCACAGAAAAGACTAACTGAGCTATTCTGCTAATCTAGCAAACTTAATTAGCCCAGACTAAAGACTTCTAGAGGGACAGCTGCTTTTTCTGACACAATGAGAAGGTTCACAGGATGTCATCCTAACTGGATGAGATGTCTAATGAGACTGTTCCACACCTCCTATTTAAACTCCTTGGCTCAAAGTTTTCATCTTTATGTGTACTCAGTGGACTATTAATTGGTCCTGGCCACRGAGGAGAGTGAAAAAATGCAGGAATCACCCTCTTCAGACCAATTTTCCTCCAGGTTGTACTTCTGTTTCCCATGAAATAGACAGATGCTGCCTCAAAAACTTGTTTTCTCAACCTGCAGCAGTCTAAAGCCCTCCCACAGAACATTTATCACAGCCTAGAAGATCCCAGTGAAACAAACTGTTTGGCCACTTTCCCACCATTGCTGTGCTTGGGCAGTTTTTCTTGCCCATGCTCAGAACTACTCTTGAATGACTTGCAAAAGGAGGGGAGAGAGCTGGAAAAATCTTGGCAGAGAAGAAGAAAAAGAAGAAAAGAGGTCCAATTCAAACAGCCTCAGCTGCAGAAGAGTTTCTGTGAGTTTATGCTGCCATGTGACACAGATGAGAAGTTTACTCTTCCTCTGAAGCACGCACAAAGACAGGCTCTGCTAATGATTTTTGTAGTACACATATAGGTAGCAGGTACTAACTTCAAAATCTATGTTATATCCAGGACTACATAAGCAGCCATTCCAGGAGAGGCAGCAAGAATTGTAAGTCTTGGTCACGAAACCAAATGTTACTCCTCATCTCCCACTCCTAACAACCATGAGTTGGTAACCAATAAGTGTTATAATGTTTTTTTTTCCCAAAGCTAGGGTAAGAATCAAASAAATTTAATGCTCATTGCAATACTCGGCAAACTGGGTAGCTTGCTATTTCCACTGAAAAATGTTTGCTACAGCTGCCTTTGAACTTACATACATGCCAGGAAGAGAAACACTAGAATGGCTGTTATGAGGTAGCACAAGAGAAAAGATGCTACAGCACGTCCCACATCTATCCTGCCRATAGAATTTGTGAGCTGAAGCCTCCTTCTGTCAGGAAGAATCTCCGCTACTTCCAGCAGGATTTAGGTGTAGTCTATGCAGAGGATTTCCAAAACAGCTGTTATTCTAGCACCAAAATGMGTTGAGAATATTGAGTAAATTAATSAAAGCATCAGGATCCACAAAAACTTCAAGAAAAACAAAAGACCAAAAGTGCAGTAAACACTGAATTAATTTTCGGTTGCTTTTTCCTCAGGCACGTATAATGGTCATTAGGGAAAAGGCTGAAGGAGCTGAGGAAACTCATTACAAATACAGCAAAACATCACTGGGGGTCTGTTTGGTTTTTCTGTTTTTCCCTTTYGTACAGGGACAAAGCATGTAGAGGCTTTCGGAGCTTGATTGTATTACAGGGCTGAAACAATGTACCTCCAACAGCGTTCCACAAACCACTCCATCAGCAGAAGTCTTAGGCAGGTCGCAGACGGACTAACTTTTCCAAGGTATTAAATTAAAAGATGTTGAATTAAGTTAAACGCCCCACAYTGAATTGACATTTCCCTTTTTTAATGCAAGCTAAGATTGATGAAAAATACCACTTATCTACATTAAGGGTCAAAATATCCAGCAAAAGAAGCCTCTGGTTCAACGCGTCAGAGCAAAGTCAGTCTTACATAATCCGAAGACCAGAACGCGGATCACATTCTGATGATCCAATTAATGGTGGGATACTTTGCAATCAGCCAGGAAGCAAGGCCCCTAACAGATTGTGGGGCTGTAACATCAATTTCTTAAGTGCATTTAAAGGATTACAAATGTTAGTCCTGGCTTGAGATTGAAACACCTATTGAGGTGCTCTGAACCACATTACAGTAATTGGGTACCTGAATTAATGCCATTTCTTCTGATGGGTGAGTTGAATACATTGGAATTAAGGATTTCTTTTGCTGTATTTCACTTTCAGCCTTTTTTTTCCTCCTCAGAACATAAATCTGAGGCAGAATATCTCTTTTTATCTATATAGCTTTAATTACAGCCCTGAGGCACCCAAGTACTGTCCTAATTTTACCTTGTACATTGTTTGGGTGCATTTCCTTTTTGTGCTTATTATTTTACCATACAATGACATTAAGATGGGAATAGATTTTTTTTTTCTTGGGGAGAGGGGGTAATGAGGAGAGGGAAGAGGCTGCTGAGAAATAGAGAAAGAAAAGTCTTTCTTTTCCTTCCTATAGTCCCCCTTCCACTGTGTAAACCTTTTTATGCATGCACCAGATACCATTTGCAGTGTTTTACACCTCTAGAGAGCCAGAACTAGGGCTGCCTCAATTAGTCTTCAATTCCTTCTGAGGTCAGTTCAAGTAAAGGTCTCAATCACATCAAATCGGCAGGAATGCTAACTATCTGGGTATTTCAGACCATGCAGCGTTTCAGCCAAGGAGCTTTAAAAACATTTCAAATATATTCAGTGAATATACAGCATAAAAGTCTGTATGTGCATACACAGCAACTAAACTAACCTACCTGGCATGTGAAATGCTTAAAAATCTAAAATAGGTGAGGGCATAGGTTTGTCTGATATTTTTTTTCAGCAAACCAGTGTCTGTTAGAATGCGCTTCCCTCTGATGAGAATTTTGCAAACTAGTTTTATACTGGGGAATACCATCCATTTTTCCCTGAGCTTATGTGGTATAGAAACTCCAGCGGCCTCGGCAGAGATTTCTGTCTCGCAACTAACTGGAATGTACACAACCATGATATAAAGATCATGCTGTGAAAAAAAAAAGAAAAAAGAAAAAAGAAAAGAAAAAGCAGAGGTGGGAATCGGAGTGTGGTATTCCGCACGTTCCAAGTCCACTGTGCCAATTTCAGTTATCCAGACACAGCACATCACATTCAGATACCATTTTAATTACTCAGATTTTCTAAGTCTATTAGTAATTGAAGTTTTATGTATATTTGCTTTTATATACATGTATGTATGTGTGTACGTCTCATATATATGAATGTGCATGTATATCTGTATCATTACCTTATTGAAAATTCTAACAAATTTTCATCCTACATTCAGGATTCCATATAAAATTGTGATTCCACAGTGATTCTGCTTTAATTTTGCCTTTGCTTAAGATAACTGTAAACAGAAAAGATACAGGAGCTATTTATCTCCATTGCTGCTTAAGAGCAAATAGTAGCATATACCTTAGGGGAGTTAAGGAAGGACAATGATTTAACTGGCATATGAAGAAAAGAGACAGCTTCTAATTCAGTAATAGAACTTTCTGACTCTTAAGAAAAAAGYAGTTTGCATGGTTTTGTCAGATAGCCTTTTACAGTTACCTGCATCTATATCTTTTGTTTCCTATTGCCTAAGAAATATTAGAGTTGAGAAGGATCGTTGGGAGCCATTCAACTGCACTCCTTGCTTCTTTTAAATGGTTTTCAGTGTTCCTTAATTTCCCTTCCCCTCTAATGCAGGGTATTCCTAGAGTTTAGAAATAATCCTTTTGAAACTTAATAAAACCTACAAACTATTTCCTCTTAAGAAGTGTTTAATCACAGCTTAGAGCATATACAGAGCTTCTCTGTAAGGGCCATATGATGAAGTAGGGCATGAGAATTTAATGGAAAAAAAGTGTGTTGTAAATCCTGATTCAAATTTCAGAGCAGTTTTTGACTCATTAGATCATGCTTGTTGAAATGATTTACATACAGATAATTAAAACACAAACCCTAAGGACTAGTTAGCTGTTTAGCAGTGTATACATTTTATGTAACCATTTCCATACATTTAGTTTTAAATTCATTAACAAAAATTAATTGCTACGCAGTTGTCTACATTGCACGGCACACGGCTTCAGTATGTTATCTAAATTACTGCTTTCATCACTCCTCCAGTGATCTTACAGACAGGCTAAACTTTGCTGTCCTGGAAGTGCTACCAATTTGTAGCAAAGCTCATAATTACCACAGCCAGTGAGAAGCAATGCCTGAACTTGAGAAAATATTTGCTTCCTTTTTTTAATATTGCAGTAATATTTCATTAGCAYGGAATAATAGAAGCCTTCTTCCCTCTCTCCCTTTGGAGCAGACAGTGTGATGCCCTTAAGACTCTACCTTGGAGATATCAGCAATAATAGCTACCGCATGCTCAGAAAGCACTGACCTCACTAAACTCGCATTCTGGACCTGATCCAAAATTCACTGAAGTCATGAGGAGACTTTCCCTTGACTGCAGTATTCTGTAGATCAGACCCCCCCAACCTCCCCGCTTTTTTTTCAAACCAAGACTGAGCTTCACTGTGTGAGCATAACTATGTTGCTCTTCCTGCTGCACCAGTCCCAACTATCCTTTTTTCTTACAGCTCAGGTAAGGAGAAAAAAAAAATATATTTTTCACAAATAATTAACAGAAATTGGTCTCAGATTTTTTACAGATGAATTATAATGATTTGGGACTTGAGGAGGGTACAGTTCACTTTTTGGTAAGAACATTTAATGGATAAAAAAGTACCTTTCCACACTCTTTCCATCATATTTCACAAATATTTACAGTGTACACCTCAGGTTTGAAATAAGCCAGGGAGAACTAATTCATTGTTTACACTTGGAATCCTAGGTGGCCTGGTCCCATAAGGGTAGTACAATGCGCTGTATCTTTCCGTTCTCAGTACTTATCTTAATCTTAATAACTAGCCAGACAACTGACTCCAGAGTCCTGGGCTTATCAACTGGAATTCGTCACATGCACACAAGARAAGACAAGAAATGCATTATATAACAATGCCATACAAATCATTATCTTTTAATATTTAAAAGTATGTATTCAAAGACTGATATGAAACCATTTTGGCTGAACTCAGTTCCACTGGTTGTTATTAAATTCGATAGCAAATGAATAAAAATACACTTGTAACGTATTTATCTGCAAAAGAGTTTATTTGCAACAGATCAAAAGGCGTCTTCTTACTGCATTTTAGTTACTGCTATCAAATATAATCTGCTTTTTAAACATGCTTTGATATGGGAAGATTGTTTTCAAAACAGGTTAATAGGAAATATATATATATAAAAATATATAACATATATGTCTATATTTTTTTCATATTTTTAAGTCTCTTAAGTACAAACAAATACCCAGAGCATGAACAGAAAGTTTATTGCACTCTTACTGTAGGGCTACAACATGATTTCTTTGAAAAAAGTTCATGCAAACAAGAAAGCTATCTCAACTCTACCCACCAGAAACTTAGAATATGCTTTCAAATTGCCATATGGAACTTCACTTTGGTTCTGGTGTGTTACAGTTAACAACACCTTTTGCCAGGAAGCAGAGACCACTCTGTCTGTGTCTAGACCAAAGCTTCATGGGCACACTTTGCTAAAAAGCCTAGTTTCATATTTGGGATTTCATTTCTTTCTCGGCATCTCCATAGTAAAGAACTGCTTGGATATGCATACTCCATGGTGAGTGGAGGAGCAGGGGCACATGGAAAATGACAATTAAGGGCCGACAATATTAAGCAAAAAGGGAAGGAATAAAAATTTTGAACACAGGCCCTGCCAAAAATCCCTCTCCCGTTGCCTGCAAAAGAGTAAGTGAGAGCTATCTTACACACAGACATTCTTAATATGCACTTGAAGTGGGTATACGTGGGAATTACTGTTGGTTAATACACTGTAAATTCACTCCTTATCTGACTTCACTCCAACCCAGCCTGTGAAGTGTTTATTGTACTAAGTATTAATACGCTAAGCAAGAGAATTTCTCCAGACTAAGAAACTGCAGTAGTGCTCAGAAAGACTACCATTGCTAGTGGGGGCATTTCCCAAATTTTTGTTCCATTGGCCTATACCTTAGGCCAATCCTTATGTTAAACCACAAACTCTAGTAAATAAATTAGTCAGTCGATCCCATCAGGCAATCAATTAACATGAACTAAGAAATCCCTGAGCAGACATATTCTAGTGTGACCGAAGGTCACCCAACCAGGGCCTTTATATGTCTGTTCATATTAGTTTAAGCCCAGATTTAGAAGAAGAAATTTTCCTGTGATAACAGTTCTTCGTATTGATGTGTCAGCACAGACATCCGGTCTCTGTGTATGTCTGGCAGAGATCATCTGTATTTTTACTCATGTAATAATAGGCCACTTTTAGAAGAGGGAATCCGAGATTTGCGTTCTGTTATCATGTGAGAGATGAGACGTCTTTCAATTTCAGTGAAAGGACTTTGCACAAGGATCTGTAATGACACCTGAACAAAAGGGGAACTAGGCATTTTCAAGCATACACCTCTAAGACTGCAAGTGCTAAGCAAATCAGTGATCACCCCTAAATATTTGATCCAAGTTGCATAGCCAATTTTTGAATCCCTGTATTAGGCTCACTAAGAGTAGGGAGAAGAATGCTTTGAACTTTTAAAGAAATGCCTGCTCTGTAATGCCTTTGAGTCTACTTTATTTTTAATCAGAACTATTAAATAATCACATTAATTAATAATGTTTTATAGTCATGTGGTAATTCCCACTCAGGGATAATCCACAATTCAGTAATTAATCCATTCATTCTGATCTGCCACATACCTGCAACCTAAGTAGATGAGATTACTTCCGTACATCAACTGGGGATACTGAGTCGTGGCTGGGGGTCACCACTGTGCACAAGGGACCACTTAAAATTTTAGAGTAAAGCAAGGGACAGGATACTTTGAGCCAAACATTGCAGGTAACCAAAATTCTGTGAAAGTGAAATCTTAGTAATTAATCAGACCTCCAGGCTTCTGTGACTGCAGGCTTGCCATGTGAACTGGATATTGTATGCCTATGCACATGGCAAAGCAAACCCAGAACAACCCGTAATCAGAATAACCCAATTTCTTTCCTATTCCTATTTGTTTCCATAGTTCACTAAGTGAGCCTGAAAGTAAGGCAACAATGTGTGGTCACCTTCACTATTTATTACTCGATATTGTTGTACCATATGTTACCAACCACAGTAACATTTCTGGTAGATAAATTAGCTGTGTAGCACCCCATCTTTTATTTATCACCAAAAATTTGCCGCGAGTTCAGTTTCCCTTCTGCAACACTCCTCTTCCACTACAGAAATTTAATATTTAACACCAAATAGCATATCAAATAAAAGCTGGCATGGCTCCTCTAATTTCCAGCCAAACTCAGTGACAAAAAGATGTGTGGAACAGCTGAGAATTGGCCTAACTTGGGATAGGGAAAAAAAATGCAAAGGTATGAAAATGTATTCAACAGTGCTCTTGGTGCAGAGATCCAGCGGTGACAGGGCTATAAGCAGATGCATTAGTCTGGAAATATATCAAGGTTAGATTAAGCTGCAGAGCTTCCATTTTATTAATGGTCTTCAATCTGATTCCTTAATAAAATGGAAACCACTTGTAAAATTTTGATCTGAACCCACACTTAGCTTTCAAATGTTTGCAACCTTTGGACATATTCAGGAATAGATTTCAGAAAGCCCATTCCTAAAAACAAAGGAGAGAAGGGAATGAGAAGGAGAAAATGCCTTGAGGTGAATCAGACCTTGAAGTGAATTATTATGTAAACTATGAGTTAGGTTGTAAGAAACCGTCGGGACGGYATGGTTTTTTGCATTGATCACAGCGATAATATGCTGGACCATTGCAGTGTCTGCCATAGAGGTGTAACTAGAATAAGGAGGAGTAAGCATCCAAGATGTCTACATTTAAGTATTATCATTAGTGTAATACTGAGTCCACTAGCGAGCRTTGCTTGGAACCTGGAGGCCTGGGAGACTGACAGGCTGGACATGGAGCATGAGGTGCAATTGATGCAATATCATCAATTCAGGTTTTTTCTCATCAGATGTCAGGAAACAGGAGAAAGAACAGTTCTTTGTAATAGCTACTGGAAAAGGCAGTGTCACTGGATAAAGCCATGGTGACAGGAAAAGAAAGTTCATAGACGATCACCCCTTACTAGAGCWCTTGTGCCAAAAGCAGMCTGTGTAAAAAGACAATATAATTCGTACTTAGAACTACATGACCATTTCATTTAATGGCAGAAYAGCCAGAAGTGGAAGTACACAAAATCATCTAAATGTGGATGCTGCACTGTTGCACTTCTGGTATCTGAAATTTGAAGAAAAATATTAAAAGAAATACTATTCAGATGTGGCAGTGTATGGATGCATTGACTTCTAGGTTACATACAGAGTTCAGAAATGGCTAAGACTGGTCTTTTTGTCTAGCAGGTAGTTTGATCCAAAGCAGAAGTAATGTACTGAAAACAGAGTGTCCAAGTCCTCCTTTTTAGCCTTCAGAGAAGGAGAATCTCATGGCAGAAAAGGTCTGCAAGTAGGATCAAGATGCCCCCAAAATACTAGAAGAGTAGAGTATCAGCCACGCTGACATGAAACATTTTGTAAGAAAAACAGGCAGCATCATCCAGAGCCACGGCCTGCGCTAGCAGGCAGAGGCTTTTCCCAACACTTAAACCTCATGACATCTATACTAATAAAGCTTACATCTATAATGAAGCACTAGCACTTCCTCTGGGAAAGGCCCACAGCTATCAGGAAGGACAACATGCTACTGTGACAAATTAGGTCCATTTCTCTCCCTTTGACTTTGATATCCACTTGGATGACATTCGCAGCACTGATGGGGACAGCATCACTGGAAGAAGAACCTTGTTTAGTGTAGCTAGTCAAAAGTCACCCATTATCTTAGGAGACAAATCTAGAAAGTTTTAATAAAACCAGACACTGTTGTTTCACCTCATACCTTAGGGTCATGGTGACCCCCCACAGAAAATTTGGAATACATTTATTCAAACTAATTGAACTATTTCTATAGGTAACACCTCCATCTGTTTCTTCTCAACACATTTTTCTGTGTACTCACTGACTAGCTGGCAAATACAACGGAAATGCCAGATAAGCACAAGCGATGTCTCTACACAGCGTGCCAAATATCTGCTGTTAGACTTTAAACAAAACAAAGACAAGTAAGACAAAAAAACTACAGGTAGGTACAGGAAGACTACTGTTCTATTATTTGTGCTCCTACAAAATAATTTCTTCATAATGTGCATAAAACAGTCATCTCACACACATGAAGACCTTCATGTTACCACATACCCTTTGGTATTTTGGTGGGTCAAGAAGAACCTAGGTAGACAGGATATTTTAGGCTGAGATCTTCCTGAAAGTCTGAGGAAATTAGGTGCACACTGAAATCAAAGGTACCAGGGTCGCTACTTCCCATAGGCCTGTATGTAAGTTTTTCAACTAATACTTCAAATTATGTTGAATAGTAAGATGGCACATCAAAGCAGATAAATTAAGTGAGGTTCAACAGTATGAAACAAGAAGAAATGAACACTCATTTGTAAAATAAACTTGCAGAGTGAGATAGTATGTTGAAGCATGTTTGGGGGAAATGCAGCTAGACTTAAATGCTTGGTAGTGCCCATCTCATACTGAAACAGAAGATACTCAGCAAGGTGTTAATCCAATGCAACACACAAACTAGCAGTTTATTTAAAACAAAACTTGATCCTTATTGGGAGCTGAGATATTTGAAACACACACAAGTAAAACTAATTTAACCTTTGAAAAGTTATCTCCGGAGGGAAGAATAGAAATCCCTTTATAAGATTTTTAAGCACTGCAATTATTGACGAGGACTATATTACTTCAGTTTTCTCTGATCAGAAAAAAAAGCAAAGCCACAGGAGACATCAGCAGCTGTCAGGCTGTTTTCCAACTGCAATGAGGTAGTTTACAGTGGGCTTGTGCCAGTCTCTTAAGACCCAGTTAAGAAGCCTTTTTAAAATGCCTTAAAAAGCCAACTCATACATTAATCAAGTTGAGCCCTCATCCATACTTACTGCAATACATCAATTACCATGTCTTTTTTTTTTAATAAATTCCAGTTGACAGCAGACACCTTATTAAGGCTCACTAAAATGATACAATAAGTAAAAGGCTATTAATATTGCTTTTTTCCCTGCTGCTATTGTCTTGCCGCACTGGTCTGCAAACAAATTCAGGCTGCATTACAATTAATGCCAGTGGAACTCCTTCTAACGACTTCCAGCTTGCTAATTTTTTACGCTAATAATAAAAAAAAGGCATTGCTATGCAAGAACGGCCCCCTTTTATCATGCTCGCATGGCACACTAGAGAGCTCCTGCCATTGTTCACATGAAAGACAATTAAACCCAGGAACATCAAACCCAAAAATGACAATCTGCTAACCAGCACTGGGTATTGCTGAATTCTTTTCTCTATTTTCTGAACTGATAGAAAACAATTCTCCAAAGACATTTCCCTCCCCCAAGCCCACCCTTTGGAAAAAAAAAAGTTTGAAAAATACCCTCGCTGATTTATGCATCTCTGCTCAGAATTTATTAACTGTCTAGGGCCAATTTCACTCTTGCACTTCTATTGCCTCCAGGTTTGAATTCTGGAGGCATTTCAAGAACTGCACCAATAATATTGTCCACATACTTTCATATTTAAAAAATAAACATTTTTTTCCCGGGTTGTGTTTTCTGAAACACAATACAAAATGCCCAAGGCAGCAGGATAAAGCTGGTGAGATAACAAGTTTATTTCTCCCAAGCTTTTAGGGACAAGTGTGGATAGAGAAAGGGGTTATAAGGTTTGTTGAAGCTTAAGCATATCCAAGATGTTAATTTAGAGTAAAGGTAACTTCTACTGAAGATATTTTTCTATCTCCCACGTCAGCAGCTTAAGTCTCAGTTTTATAGTAGTATTTTCAGGTTTGCACTTTAGAACATACTTATTTACTTTTAAAATAAACTGTGCTCTAGCGTCAGATGTATCTATACATTAGATAGACGATTATATTACTTTTTACCTCTGTAAATGACTTTGATCCAAGAGTTCCAAAGCACTTCAACATTAACTAATTTTCACAAGGTCTTTGATAAGTAGGTGTTTTTCTATTTCTTTTACGGGTTCATAAAGTAGGTTGCAGAATGGTTAAGTGTTGTGCCTAAGAGCATGATGCATTAGTGGTAGTAATACAAGTATCTGGCTGTCGTCATGAAGACACCTCAACAACTTCGACAAAGCTCCAGTTCAAAATAACACTTAATCAAACACTTGAGGATATCCTTATTCAAAACCTTATTTACATAATTTCAAGGATGCCCGTAAGTCCTATGGGCTTCCATGCAACTYCAGCTGTCCTGATCAGAGATGCTTCTTTAACCTGCCTTGAAGTGTCCCAGCTACTTGGGCCCCAGTTCAATYACTTCATTGCAGTACATAAGTATTTATCGTGAGAAATTTAACAAGTTAAAAACACAATAAATTTTTCTATTCTGAAATATTCATGTTACTGGTAAATCAGTGAGAGTATGTATATGCATGTTATATACCTGACATCAAGCAGTAATTGGTCCAAATTTGGGATCAGTAATGAAAGGCAAAGCTTTGACTGAAGTATGCAAGTCTTACCACAAGAAGTTACCTACTTATCACCAAATCATAGAATTTTATATAAATCTTATATGAGTGTATAAGCTCACAGGGCTAGAAGCAATTCAAGCTTTTAAAAGAGAAATCCCCATCTCCCCTTTGCCATACAAAAATTATTTCCTACCCCCTTAGGCTGAAGGGCATCAGGCCTTAAACCTGTCASTAGAGCAGGCCTGAATATTACCCAGCCTTTGTTAGGCCAAAGAAGTTGTGGTAAAGTCCACATTTGGGAGRAAAGAACATTTTTGTGTTGTTGTTTAATAGCCATTGAGAGCTGCGGAGTGTTAAGAATATACCCCTGGAAAGATGGATTAGTAGGAAGTGGCCAAAAGAGGCCATAAAATGTGCATTATAAATGCAATTCATCACATAACTGTGCAATTTGTCAAATGGATATTGTACCTTGCATAGTGTCTTTTGGGACAGGAGGGAAAGAAAAAGGCCTGGGAGATAACGGTTCTATTCCTGGCTCTGCTACTGGTTCTCTTTTTGACCTTGGAACAAGCTTTTAAGCCAAAATATGAAGGCTGTTTTCTACTTCTGTTATTGTAAGCCCAACTTCATTTTGATTAGACTTACGGTTGTGCCTGTAAAACTACAGTGTCCCAAAACCAAGAAACTAGCAGACACTTGGYGCAGAAGTCTGTGTCAAGCGTAAAACATTAAAAGAGAGAGAGATTTCACAAGTTAACTGGATGTTCGGACGAGCGCAGTTCGGAAGCGTTTCGCCATCCACCTGAAACGGCCCCGCAGGACGGGCTCGCGCGGAGCGGCGAGGCAGGGCCTCGTCCGGGTGCCGCCGCAGCGGTGGCGGCGGCTGCCCCCGGCCCGCCGCGCGGCCCCCTCGGCGGGTCGGCGCGAGGGAGAGACGCGGCACAGCAAGCGCCTCCTCAGCCGCCAGCCCGCGGCTTCGCGGCCGGCCCGCTCCAACAGCGGTGCCACGGCCCCCGCCGGAAGGCCCCGGTTAAAGGACGTCGCTCAGCGGCTGCAACGCGAGGAGCAAGAGCCGCCGCGGCGCCGTCCGGCGCGGCCCCTCTGCTTCTCCCCGCGCCGGGGCAACGCTTCTACAGCGCAGCGCCGGCTTTCGCCACAGCCGCAGCCGCGCGTAAAACCCTGCCGTTCCCCACTGCCGCCCACCGGAACTAAATTAAAAAAGAAAAAACTCACACTCCGTTTTTCTTCTTCAGGGGTGGGGGGGAAGACAAAAAAGAAAAAGCAATAAAAACATCCGCTTCTTTTTTTGTACAGTCACAGGTGCATTTAAACACTACACCTGAGCCAGTTTCGATGTGGCATCTGAGACAACTATACAACTCCCCCAAGTCTACAACAACAACAACAAACKCAAAAGTAAATATTTTCCTTTATTCACAACACACCAAGCTTGCAGGTCTTTTGAGCACTACGTCAAGTATAAGACAAATCCCCCTCCCACCCCTGAACTGATACTGCTGAAACTGGAAGCCAGCTCACAGATGTCCACGTAATAAGATTGCAAAAGAAAAAAAAGAGAGAGAATTAACACTTATGGACTTATTACAGCCAACTTTTTGCATGGCCTAAACCAGTGTCAATCGACAATAAATCCATAGAGTTACTCCAGATTAACACAAATGGAAACTGAAAGCAGACCAAACCGATACCRCCTGTAACGAGATCGCTTATTGATAGTGCTTCATTTATTGTCGGAATAAAACCAAAGTACATGGCCGAATAGTTTTATACGCRTTCCCCTCCTTCTAATTACTGTATTTCTCTTATCTCTTCTCTCAACTTACTTAGGTTTATACTATGGCCTGCTACCCACACTTAAGACAATATAACCTTACAACAAAGCAATATTAGAGTACCACGGTCTGTATCCTAGCAACGGTTTAGGGCTTGCATTTGATGTCAAAATAATGGGTCCTGCTTAATCTCTTGTTTTTTTGAAGTAGGGGGTCAAACACTGAAATCTAAGAGTTAGGGGGAAAAAAATGATTGAAGAGCACTGTAAAAGCACACGTTCAGGGGCACATGTTTATATATACACGTACACACGCGGATGTGTACGGGTAAATAGATAACCGTATGTGCACACAAAATAGATGGTCTAGTTTTTTGTCTTTAAATTGTTTAGACAGAAGTGAAAGCTGAGAAATGGAATGATGTATATCACTTCCAAGATATTGGAGGCTTTTAACAAATACAATCTTCCTCCTGCTTTTATCAGTTCACCTTCTTCTATAAATTAAAGAGGGGAAAAAAGCATCTGACTTATGGTCCTGGTTTTCCCTCCTCTCAATTTGGTCCTATTAACATATTAAAACAGAGAGAAAAGAAACGTGCCCATCTCTTATTTCTCGTGCCTTTCCTGCTTCCTTTAAAAGAGCCAGTTAACAGAGTCCGATTAAACAGACAACTTGTGCAGAACACTTGCCAAGCTATGAGGCAGCTGAGACTTATCCGTATTTACTATTTAAAACATTGATTTGCAGCAGCATCAGGGATATATGGTGGAGCGTGTGTCTGTGCGTGTGACTTTCGCAGGGAAAAAGAGAGGCTGACTCTATCRTTTCACAGGCTGAGGGAAACTGTAAAGCTGACACCCCTGCGACGACAACCCTCCTCAGATAATCCACCCCTTCGCTCTGCAGGTACCTGTTTTTATTCTTACGCCCCTTTGAACCATGTTAACCAGGTAGAGTAACTCTGCATCAGCTATCCCATGAGCTTTACTTATTAGTAAATATTACTTTGTCGAACTAGCAGATTTCTAAACCAGGCTGGTATTCAAACACCTGTCCGTAGACTTTATGATATTTGCTGTTCTTTGCCCMTGAGGCCCTGACAGAAGAGGAGAAGTAAGGAACATTTCAAATCCTGTTGCGTTTGCTCTATAGATCAGTCTGAAATACATAGGAAAAATGTTCCCCTTCGCAACTTGCAGCGAATGCACAAGGCCACCCACGATTTCGTACAACAGTCACCRTCCATCCGATAGCGGCGTTCACAGGCCTTCGAAAAGCCTCCAGCATCAGTGCTTTTCCCTAACTCGCTGCACCCCCCTAATACAGCACCTCAGGGAAAGCCAGATAAAACAGACGGCGCTTCACGCGTGTCCCCAAGTCAACAAACGCGAGCTCTGCTGGACCAGAGGAGACCGAAGWAGTCAGGGGAGCCACGCTTGGGTGCCTGCTGCAAGAAGGGCCACCCAGCGCAGAAAGAAAAATACTGTTCCTAAGAGAGTGATTTCTTTTTGTTACCAACAATATTTTACTTCTAGCTGAAAAATCAGAGCAACAAGAGCTTGAAAGAGTMCTCGCTAGCTGTGTTTATTTACTTAAAGCAATTCTTGTAGCTCTTCTTCTCTCTAAACACCCCCGAGGTCAAGAGTTTACCGGAGCACGTTGTCCAAAGCTCAACTTTTTGGCAAGCGGCTCACGACAGCTCTAAGGAAAAGCAGCGCTCAGCCCGGGAGCTTTCCCCCCGGCTCCCCCGCTCTCTCTAAGGGACCCGTTTAGGGCGAGCGTACCCGCGCGCCACGTGCACGCTGCAATTCGCCCCCCTCTGCAATTGCCATGGCAGCCACTCTATTACTGGTATTATTATCCCCTGAAGATGGTGCATGGACAACCCTATCCCCTGCTAGGCTGTCCCAGTTTTATAAACTGCAAATCTGGCCAGCTTACTCCATGGGGGGGGACCCATAAAGCTGTTTAAAAAGGACAGCTGCTGCCACGACGCTGCAGTAACGCAGACGCAGCAGAACGAAGGCACCGTCTCTCTCTTGCTGCGGGTAGCTCCTGCCCCCCAAAAGCGCCAGCGAGTTAATGGCAGCCCTGCCACGGTCTCCGCCGCGCGGCGAAGCCCCGTGCCCCAACTGCCCACTGCACCAGCACCACTTCAAGGAAGCGCTGGGAGTTCAGGCAGCGCTTCTGCGCGTCCCGAGCACAGCTGAAGATGAGCAGAGCCTCACGTGCTCTGCTCACCCCCCGAGCCTGCCGCGGTGCTCGCTTTCGACGCAGGTCGATCCCCGGTGCGGGGCTCCCCGGCGCTGCAGCACACGCGCGCGCCTGCACGTTCAGGAGCTCCGTACGTTTTCCATCCCGGCGTCACGCAGTCAGTAAAAACTGAAACCTTCAAAGGGGAAGAAACAGATAASGGAAGCGCAGAAAAACTCCTTTTAAGATCGGTCTGAGCTGCGTCGCTGTAAGGTAGAAACCGCCGTGTTGATACACRCCGGTGTTCTGCACGGAGCGGAGGGACAGACGTCTCTAGTCGCCACCACGCTACAAACAGGAAGACTTCGACATCCCTTAAAAACAGAACAAAAACCTCACACCACAGCCAGGACCACAGGCTGCTGCCACAAGACCAGCAGCGTAGAAGTTTGTGTTTAATTTCTTCCAGTTTAATTTCCTCCCGTTCACAACAACAACGAAGTTGTGCTCACGATCAGATTCCACGTCAACCTTCCGKATTCGAGCTCTTTCCTGAAAACTTTGTTCCCATTTTCCAAGTCGGTGTTTCACCGCATGAGCCGCACCAGTGCCGGTGYGCACCTGGCATGGGAGTTTGCAGCTCACTATACTTCAGTAATGGAAAGTAAAATTAAGTAAAATTCAAGCTCAAATTTACAGATAATGATTACAAGAGAGATGAATAATGAAAATTTGCTTTTTTAAAATGACAAATGTTTGGTTGTAGTTGATGCTACAAGAAACTCTGAGTTTTCACGGTAAAAATTTCCTCCCCAGTTTTCATTTTAAGATGGTAACCTAAGAGTACAGCTCTACTGACATTCTTACACTACCTTCCCCTAATGTGGAATTTAAATGTCAAGACCAGAACACTGGTAACAAATAACCTTCTAAAGTGAAATGTTCATAGGTAAAGTGAGGTAAATATTCCATTTCAGAAAATATCTTTCAAGATCCATTTCAGCTAACTAGCTAAATCAAGAGGTTTAGATTTGTGGTCAAATTCAGCTCATCATAGAAATGACTAGCTGCTTCTCTAAAAATTTATCTGAACCAATTGGGACTGAAAATCAGAATGCAAATCTTACCAGCCTAGTTTTTCCTCTGAGACTTCAGGCTCCTCTGCTTCCAGTCATATAAAACCTATGAGAATATGCTTTCTCATTGCACTGCTGGTAAGGCACTAGCAGTGAAAAGATACACAAGAACTCTACAGAACTTATTTTGGTTTTATCTAAAAATACAGGTAGCTAGCAGTGAGTGGAAAATGGTTTAATTTCATAGCGTAGTTACTTCTAACGTTTGCTTATAGATATTTAAAATGGTGCTAGTACACTCTCATAGTACGTACTCATTATAAACTGGGGAGTCAGGGGAGGACAAGGAGGAAGGATTGACCATGACAGTTATTTGTGACCTTAAGGAACTCCAGGTGTGGAAAAGATATAACATACACACACACACACACACACACACACACACACACACACACACACAATATTTACCAGTCTTTTCAAGGAAACACACCTGCATTGCATCAGCTATATATACACCAGTCTATGAAATACCTGGTAAAAGTGGGAGACAGCAACACTCACAACCATCTACTGCAATTCTTTCAACATACTGCAAATTCCAGAATGCTAATTTTAGTTGATGTGCAGAACATAACTTATCTAGTGGGGTTAATTTTAGGATTTACGTACAACTATTACATTCTGTAAATGCTCGACAACGCAAATACTCAGCAACTGCCTTTCCAAGCCTCCCCTGTCGGTAAAAGGTTTTGATCTCAACCTGCTGAAATGCTGAGCCTAGTATCCATGCATTTACGCCAGTGCAGACTGGTCAACGGAGTTAAAGTGGAGAAGAAAAGGTGCAAAAGCAGGACTAGATTCTGACGTTCACATTTTAATGATCAGGGGAATGAGACTTGAAAGGCACTGGAGTAAAGTCAAGCAAAAATGCTGTTACTTGTGAAATTAATATTTATAAAATAAACTGTCAAGGTAGTTAAGAACAYTGACTTTGTTTCTCTAAACTGTAACATGAGTGCTTAACCATTCTCAGTTTTTCTTTGTGTTACTCTACGCGTTTTTGACACAACGTGATACTAAACTAAGCTGATACTTTTAAGATGTTTTTGAAGCGATTTCCCAAGTTGTAAAAAGTAAATAAATAGTTGTATGTAACAGGGAATTCAGTTATTCAGTTTAGTAGAGAATCAGGGAGATATTTCACCGAGAATAGCGTATTATTCTTAAAGTGCACCACTCAGCCTGATTAACCCTAACACACATGCTTTGATTTGCCAAGTTCAAATATGAAGCGTCAGCTCCTAAATAAGAAGCACACTCCTTTCGCTAGGACAGATAAATAGCTACTGAGATGAACTTTTAGTCGAGTGATGGACCTAGCAGAGGAAGTTCACCGTCTGCTGGATCTGGGTTAAGTTATCATTCATTAGACACGTCTTACTTCTTATCTGTGAACTTGCTGCGAGACAAAGACTTCATTTAACATGTAGGCAGAACAACTAATTAGTGGCTTTTTTTTCCCCTCTAACTAATACAATTCCCTTCTAGTTGTACCATAAAGAAGATTCAGTGGAACACCACTATGAAAGCAGTGGAATTCCAGGTAGTTATGGTGAYGAATTTTATCGCGAATGAGGATCAATGTCCCATACTACTTTGAATAGTAATTTCTTAATTCTTATTCAAATCTGGCCAGCAAGATAATATAACTTGAACTGAATTGTCCATGTGATCCTGATGGCATCCCGTTAATGGGCTGTTCATTTAATTTATGTAATTTTAAAAAATTAAATAGTCATATTTTAAAGCCCTACTACAGTCTTTCAGATTGAAAGTACATGTTTAAAAGTTATAGAAGTTATAGTATCCTAATAAATCAGTATGTCCGCACTTCTTAGTTTGTTGACTGAACTTTTCTGAAGTTTTACTTTATCTTCCCTCACCCTCCTCTCGCTCTTCCGCCTGTAGGAACATTGTGAAAACCCAGCACCGAGCCACTTCGTACCCATTACTGGCCATGTTCTGTGCCACAGAGAAAAACTGCATTTGTAAACTCTTATTTAATTTGGCAAATAAACCAAGCTTTTATATTTGTACAGAGAGAGCACAAAAATCCAGTTACAGGGACACTCTCACTGATGGTTGCAAGCCAAATAAATTCCGTCCGTAAGCAAAATGAACACGAAGGCAGTTATTAATAACAAAAGCTTACGGGCCATATTCTGCAAGTTGCTGAGCCTCCTCACACAAGGCAATAGGAGCTCAGGGTGATCAGCACCTCCTGTGAAGTATCTGGCACCGTTTGCAACTGCGTCCTAAAAGGCTCACTGCAAATATTTCCCTGGGCAGCAAGGTGAATTGCTCTGCCGAAGGCCCAGCCAGGAGAGGGCGCGCCGCTGGGAAAAGAGGGGCCTCATCTCTCTGTGGCTATTTATAAAGCTTGCACTAAGCATTTAGAGCCAAGCCCTGACTTGGCTAAGTGTCAAGGACCACACTGAAAAAACCCTATACCCTCATTAAGAAAATGCATGAAGCACTGATTTCTATTTTTGGCCACCGTTTTAAGCATCGCCAGGGTTACAGCTGCTTTATTGTGGGTTTCTCAAGAATTTCCTTGATAAAAAAGGACAACAGAATTAGCTGAGCCTTTTGGAGATATTCACACAGTCCAGCTGTAAAACAATGTCAAGTAGCTGGCAAAAAAAACAAAACAAAAAAAAACCCCTCAAAATACAACAGCAGCTACGTGTCTACTAACAGTAACACATTTGCCCTCTATCTTTCTTTGGAACTGGGGAGAGGGAGAGGCGGGAAGACGGAGGCCTGGGAACATGAATTCATATAAAGTGGCTGCCCAGAACGATACAGAAACATTTTGGTGGTGGGCGCATTATGCCAGCCGGCTAGAGGAAACACTGTCAGAGCGAGAGCTATCGGTGCCGTGTGGACATACCTGCTCTGTGCCTTTATAAGACAAGGGAGGCAGATGGTAAGAGTTCAGCACTCTTCCACAGGAAAAAGTGTTAACGAATGGTGTATTAGGATGGGAAAACACAGAAATAAAATCCTCAGAGTAATTAGTCCTTCTTATTTTATGCAAAACAGTTAAAATCTGTGTCATTTGCTGGGAGAAGGCAGCTAAGGTACAAGACAGAGTCAAGAGGACAGGATTTAATCAAAGACTGCCTGATAGCTYTAGAGAAGTAAGCTTAGGCTTTTCCTAAAAGATGCTTACTCCCCCGCACTTCTGCAGGAATCAAAGATGCTCAGCAGTTTTTACCTGTTGGAAGGATGAAGAGAGGGGAGCTTTTATCTGTGCGCAGACAAGCCCACCTCACATCTGTAAAAAGGGAAGGATAATCCATGCACTACTACATCCCTGGAGTTTGAGAACATTAAATTAAATTCTTAGTGTAAAGACTATGAAATGTCCAGACAAGGACATTATTTTACATTCCACATTACTTTCATAGTGTTCATATTTTTATACTACTTTTCCTGCATTTTTTGATCAGGAAATTTCCTGCCTCTCCCTCAGTTTAAATTTAGAAATGCTGACAAATGCTGACAGATAAAGGATCCGGCTACACRGAAAACTTGCAGAGAAATGCTATTTTTGTTACCTATCTTTGCAGACAAATCTCACAAAAAATGTGGAAGAAACCTTACGTCACTAATGGAGAAAGTGAAGTAAGGTAGCTCAGTATGTACTATCTACTAACTCTACATGAAGGGAGCCAACATCTGGTTAACTTCAGAGTAAATTTCCATGTAAAAATTTAATACTCCTTAAGAAGCCAAATCCTCTCTGACGTCAGTACTCTTCACAGACACAGTGAGAAAGATTACCATTGTATATACTCACAGTAACCAACCCCAGAATCATTTTGCCCTTTACCTTTGCATTTCCGCCTGCTTGTTTGACTTGCCTCTACTGTGCCAGTTGTTGCACTGAACACTGTGAGGGGCAGGAAACACCTTTTGCTACAGAGCAAGCGATACAGTCAAGACCTAGCCAGGTTAGCTACTATGCCCTTGGCAGTGTAAATGTTAAACAACAAAAGTATTCTCTTAGAACAAGTGATAGCTTAACATCAGTATAAGAAAAAGCACAGACATGGGCATACATGTCATACACCACATGCACCCCACACAGGAATAGTGGTTTCATTTGTCATGTACAGGCAGAGAAAACAGGGCACTCAGCTGGAACCCAGAAGACATGAATTACSGGTAATATTTTCAGAATTGTCTGAAGTCTAGATAATTAAATTAACTCAGGCATAGCTCACTCAACATTGTGGTGCCTGAATTTCTTTTAAACATGACTTCAAGGTCAATGTTGAATAATACCTGAAAATCCTCAAAATCCTAGTCCTAAGCATCTTAAGATACAAAATCCCAATTTTAGGTGATGGCAAATATTTCCGAATGCCTAAAATGCCTAAGTTAGGTACATAGACCTATTGGCTACACAGTCTTCATGTTATCAGTGAAGGAAGATGAGCTCTTCCTGAGGATCATTCAAAAGACATTAAGCTTGACTCCTGGAGAGGTCTATTTCAATATATCAATATTTCAATATATCCTATAGAAGGAGGYTTAGAACACTCATCCCACAAACCTCTTCTTGAGTAGACTTCTCAGAGCAGCCATGAATACCCCCCTTAGAGCCTAAGGCAGAACTTGCACGGTCCAGATCCTGGGATCTGGATTTACCTGCAGACTTCAGTGAGCCCAAAATAAAGCCCTTAGAAGACAAGGTCTATCATTTTTATTAGGATTTAGGCTGTTCAGGCAGCAAGGCTCTTAAKAAAATTTTAGTCTCTACTCCAAGCTCTATCACTGATTGTGTGTGCTGGGCAAACTGCTTTGTTCTGCATATCCAATGCTCTTGCCTATTGGTCTTTTATTTTTGGTTTATAAATTCCCTAGGTTGGAGACTTTTTGCATAAACTCTTTACCTCCTACCTTGCAGGAATCAGCTTGTGCTCACCTGTTTCAATTTAACATTATCATCCTCAATGAAATGGCTTTGAAATAAGAACGCAACGCCACACTTGGCTCTATCATTGTCACAGAACTGGTGTAYTGCTGGCTGTAGGCTTTAGTTTTACTCAGTTAAGAAATGCAGCATACATACACACTCTCACACATAAATATATATGAAAGATCACTTCTATCTTTGGATTCCGCAGAAGTGTTCTTCATTGAGTTCCAAGTAACCAAGTTAACGCTTTCCCCAGAAAGAATATTCAGCATCCCAAACCAACTGAGTGAATGGAAAGCCAGAAATAGAGCCCTGTAGATCAATAGATTCGACTGAGAAAGCGTTTGCATTCTCAGGGGTAGAGATCATTGTGTTTCTAAGTGGATCAGAGATATGATCCTTGGCCACTGTGAATGGAATGGAAACTGGATGCCATCAGAGGGAGATACAAGTGCTAATGTGGTGAGGTAATGTGGTAAGGAATAGAACAGTGGAAGGAATGTAATGCTGC
>NW_028185339.1:2560636-2580730 GCF_003343005.1 Rhea americana | reverse complement strand
ACACATACACACACACAAAAACAACCCCCCAGTATTTTCACATGAGAATCATTTCTGAAAGGAAGAAAGGTATCACCTGTAGTTTTCTTGCTGATCAGCTTAAGTTACATTTAGTGTTCAGAATATATCATCCACAGATTTCCATACAAGTGTAATGAGTAAGTGACTGTCAACCTCTTGCCAACTTGGGGGGTCAAAATACGAGCTCCTCATACTGAGAGATCTCCARTGGAGCTGGCTCAGATGCATATGCYGACCAGACAGCCAAGGAAGGTTGAACAGGCATGTCTGACCATTGTGCCCAGGAACTGCTGCTTGCAGAAGGTCGTCACGTGTCAAGCACACCACATGAGCCATCTCTTCTGAACAGTGCCTCACTACACTATCAATCAAGACCCATGAGGTAGCTTGCAACTGGCAACTTACTACCAACCTGCCATGGACCTTGCCAGAGCTACAACCCTGAGAAAGAGAAGCAGAGCTGAAAAATGATGGATTATTTCTGCTGAAACACAAGCTAAACTCAGGCCCAAACAGATTACACTTTTATAAGTAAATCTCATATGAAAGGTTAAGTTTCTCTATAGATTCTGCACTGACAATATCAGGAGCCCACATCTGGTTTGAATGATATCAGTGGTAAGTTTTRCTTTCATCTCTTGACAACAGTGGGTGTAGCTTGAAAATTAATACAATGAGTATATCTGAGACATGACCACTTCTGTAGAGTTCTTACTGCATTTATTGCCTCCACTATAAATTCAGGATGCTACTTTTTCATTTATTTAAGGAAGCTCATTGTCTTTTCTTTCTTCTACATGAAAGATAATACAACTCTGTGCACAATGTTAATAACCTTTCACAATAATTTCCATTGTCAGGAATGCAGAGGACAGGATAAAGCATAACTCCAAACCTACCTTAGGTTGACATTTCATGGGCTAGGGGCAGGAAATGTGAATAGAGGATTCACACTGCTGCCTTTTGTTTGGAACTACGTACTGCTAATGCTTTTAAATTATGACTATCCTACTTTTTTCCTGTCCAAAATTACAGGGTATTCCTTATCTATTCTGCAGGTTAAAAAATGTCATAGCAGAGCCAGAGCCTGCTGGTAAATAATCAAAGTCCACAGTGTAGTAGGTAACACACAACACAGCTGCTTTCCTGCTGTATGCTGTTCCAGCAAGAAGTTAAGGACTGGAAGTCCAAGTGGAGAGGGAACCTGATTAGAGAGCCAACAYGCAGGTTGATGGTTGTTTGGTACTTAGTCAAGGGCTAACTACRGATACAGAATTGTGCTTTACATCTTTACAAGCATTACATTAGTATTTCCCTCAAAAGAAAAAATGAAAAAAGAAAAAGAAAACCTTATTAGGCAAAATTCTCACCAAGTGATATCTACTTGGCACAGAGGAGACTAGGTCATGTCAAGGAGATAGCAACACACCA
Organism: Rhea americana; assembly: GCF_003343005.1. NCBI lineage: Eukaryota > Metazoa > Chordata > Aves > Rheiformes > Rheidae > Rhea > Rhea americana. The sequence continues at coordinate 2,579,278 of NW_028185339.1, read as the reverse complement.
CCCTCATGGCCAACCAACCCTGATTTCCCTGTATCAGCACTTCTAAATTCTGCTGCTATTCTACCAATTGCAGGCCTTGGGCAAGCAGAGATTGCAGAAGTAAAATGAAGCTCTGCCATGTCATCTCCCTGCCTCACACATCTCCTCAGCAGAAGCATAAAGGCCRAGGTGCAGGTGGAGAATTAAAAATAAACACAAGAAAAATCTCATTGCAGCTCCCAAAGGGGCTCCTCTTTTATAGGGAGGACCTTTGCCAGGACTTTGCAATCAGATGATAGCACCCCCCCTGTACTGTTCAAGCAYTGTCAAGGGGCATTATACTCAGAAGATAATCCAGCCCTTGAACTCCCAGGGTACTGTTTTTAAATACCTCTGATGATATCCAACTGCATCATATCTGGGTATGCCTCAAACATCTAGCATCACATTTGGTTATGTCTACAAAAACACCAGCTAGAAAGAAAGAGATAATGAAGAATGATTTTAGTCTTTTATTTGAGCAAAAGCTAAACATATGGATGCTGGCACCAAAAGTATGGAATCTGTGATAAAACATATGGATATCCATAYGGAAAAAAAAGGCTTCTTGGCCAGAAATTCTGCTCTTGCATTTTTATCCTGTATGCATGGTGCACCCCCTTCTCTCTGCAGCACGCTGCCTGCCGATGGATTAGAACGTTATAAATTCACATGCAAATTTCACAAAATGCTCTACTGTTATCAACTTTATTAGATTTACGAATACAGTCCCGCTTATATTTTTTTTATTCTCTTAATCCCTTTCATCACTTAATAGCTCAGAAAGTAATGGATTTCGGTAAAAAGGAGAGGCTTATTACAATCAATCCTGTTGCTCTATCTCTGTTCGATGCTCAACTAATGAAACTTATTTTTCTTCAGGACCTCAACAGGAAATCCTTTCCTAAGGAAAAAATAATAACGTTTAATATGCCGCTGACTTGTAATACTGCAACTGTATTATTCCTCTCCTTTGGGTGTCCATCCGGAGTTTTGTAAAAGCCACTAATCATACTTTATTCACCAAATTCTAACTTGTAGTGAAACAAGAAGCTACTGAAGCTTGCTTAGTATGATATGCCAACTTACGGTTCAAACAAAAGAGACCCTTATGCTAACTTTTAACTCTGAACAGAGGGAATCTTTTTCCTTTTAAGGAGTGAGGGTGCCGTATCATAAATTTTATATGTTAAACAGTCCCCCTGCTGAGCATCATAATGTCTCTATCACCTCTCCAAGTTGGCCTCCTCTAAGTTCTTCTTTAAGGTGTACAACCTTCACAATGGCTTTTAACCTTCTCAGTTCCTTCAATGAACACACTCTGAATAAAGAGGTAGAGAAYAGAAGGGTAGAAAAGTTAAAAAAAAAAATTACCCCACTTTCAACTCCATTATTAAATGCTTCAGTAAAAGCAAGGAATTATTCACAGATCCATTTGTTTAGCTAGATCTACACTGCTCCAATCACCCACAATCTCCAAGCCGTGATCTTGTCCACAGCATCTGGCTCATTTGCTTGCCCTTCTCTCCATCACCTCTGGAGGGGTCCCCATGTCCTTGGAAGAGAAGCACCAGCTCTCATCGCTTGCCCAAGGGCCTGCTCACCCACCTTACATAGGGATACTCCCTCTGCCCATAGAAGGRCAGCTAAGGGTGAAGAGACAAAGCCCTTCCTGCTCCTGTTTTCATCCACCCCTCGTTGCACAGCCACCACAGATGACAGAGGGCTATGGATACACTCTTTCTTTTCCTTCTTTCACTGAACCAGCCACACAAATGCGACTGCAGCCCGCAAAGCCGGAGAAGCTCAGCTTAACAYGAGACAGCTGGCAAGGAACTTGGACACTGCCTTGCAGAAGGATCATGGGATTTCTGAATGACTGAACAGTCAGGACTCTCATTAGTTTGCCTTACAGTTATATTTGGAGCATGCCTTGACAAGAGTATCYGAGCCAAACGACCAGGATGCTCTCTCCCAGCCCCACCTCGTTGYCACGGCAGCATTCCTGGAGCGGCAGAGTGCTCCCAGCTGCTCTCTTCCCCACCGGCATGAAGAAGGAAGCCGTCAGCTGAGCCACGGCATCTCAGTGGCGCCAGCACTGGTCCTTCTCCAGGCCTTCCTGGCCTTAATTCGCCCCTTGCCATGAGAGGAGAAGGCCTATGGTAGCATACTGCAAGTTCTCACCCTAAGAGAAGCCTGCTGTATCTCTGCCCTTCCCCGCTCCCCATACAGTGAAGAGCAGCTTTCTCCCCAGAAACCTCAGCCCTTCGCAGTGTCAAGCCATGGAGGTGGCTACATTCACTGCTCATATACACATGTGGAAGTATAAATACAGATATGTTCACTTCATTTTAAAAACTGGAGGATAACTGACTTTGGGGTGATTTTTATGCCAAGAATAAATCACGGTTTTTACCACCTCCAGATGCCTGTGTATAGGACAGCAAAATCTGAAAGACATGAAGGCAAGCATAAGAGCGTAACTGACTGGACAGAGCTACGAGAGAGACGCCAAAACACTGCCCCTTACAGAACACTTTATGGTTCAAAAGTATCCAAGGAAAAATTAAAACAAAAAAAGGGAAGAAAATAAAATATTTAATTATTTATTTACTGTTGTGGTTCACTTCTGAGTGAGACTGGAAGTGAAAATATCATGAGAATAATTTAAAATATCACAGGCACCTTTATAGAAAGGAGGGATACCAAACATATCCTTGGAACAACAAGCAAAATTCAGTTTCCATTTTCCAACTGAATAAAGTTGGAAGTACAATATGGATTTTCTAGAGGCAGTTGATAGTGACCGGAATTTCAACTCCCATATCCTCTAGCTAACATCTTTCTGCCGAGGCCAATTCCAGAAGCATCCACAAAGACCATATAACACAACCAGCTGTACAATACTTAATTACGAGGCAGTTCTTCCTGTCCCAAATTGATTATTCATACTCTCAAACACCAAAATAACTTTCTGATCATAGTGATGATAGTTACTGTTAAATACATTTTTTCACTCGTGCTAAAATATACTTTTTATTATTAAAGATCAAAGAAGGAGAGTATAGAAAGCAATGGTTTTGTGTGTGGATATATATACACTGTAAAGCTTGAACCTACATGTATCTCACATGGTTAATTTTACCCACATGAGCGGTCTGCTTGCATGAATAAAGTTACTCACGTGCAGAAATGTTTGCAAGACTGAGCCCTAAATCCATTAAATTAATGGTGGAAATTTATAAAATATATAATTGATGAACAAGTGAATTAGGATTCTGCTCAAAAGTAGGTAAAAAAGGATTATCACTCAGGCAAGCTCTCTCTCTCTCCAGTGACTGTTCCTGATTGATAGATTTGTATAAGGCTGAGTTTCTGATTAGTTCTGAGATATGAATGCTTCAAAACGTAGGAATGAAAAAAAGAGAAGAGACTTTCTGAAAATGAAATGCAATACCCAATTCAATTAAAAGAAAATGCTATGATCTGGAATTGAACCAAGACTTTGGGATAAAGTTATTTATTCCATGCCAAGTTTAGTAGATGTTTTCCAAAATGCCAGTTTACTTGGGTTTTATGGAAAAATTGACCTTTTCACCCAGAACAGAGGATGCTAATTTCATTAAAGTTGTTAGAGATTTTCTCAGAGTGTATCCGTGCCAATTCTAGTATTTCATTCCTCTATTTTCATCTATATTCCACTTGCATGGAAGTTGCCTGACAAAGCTATAACGACGGTGTTATGTTTCCTGTTCTTGCTGTACCCGTTGCCAAAGCATTTCATTATTCAGACTCTGAGAACATTGTGGAGACTTGAGAGAGTAAACGCTGTCCATTCAAAGTAGTCCCTTCCCTAAAGGCCCACCGCCGTAAACCCTCGGGTCAGGTAATCTGCACTGCCAGCATCCCAGAAGAGCCTGAATCAACTAGACTGACACAACATGAGCCCAGCCTGTCAATTCATATGGCAGCTTGAGCTCATCGTCTCTATTTACAGAGTTCCTCAATCAAACTCCTGTGCTCCGTAAGCTGTGCTTATTACCCTTAGAGGATGGGTCCAATATGGTTTTAGAGTTTGCTCTCCATGCAGTAGAAGGCAGAGATCTATGCTTATAGCTATTTTCTCCCTTAAAATTCTGCCTTTTAAGAAGAAGGGAGCAGTTATTACTTGCCAAACCAGCACATGTTCACAGAGACAGTGCGGTCAAGTGGTCAGGAGCAGAGCTGATGTTAATTAGCAATGAAATGAGGAATGAACCAGCATTAGCCCTGAGACTAATCAATGGGAAAATCACTCCAAGCAGGCAGCTTAATGAAGTACTATACAGCTGTTTATTTTTAGTCTGTTTTAGCCTGACAACAAAAAACCTTATTAATTAAAAAAAAAAACCACACACACACTTTCTAAAATGTATTTCCTTTTAAAGCCTTGCTGTAGCTYTGATTTGTTTGGCTTTTTTAGTACGTTTGTCTACACCTTTCCCTAGCAATTAAAGGCCTGACTAGAAAAATTAAGGCAGGTCAAAAAAGCTTGTACCTATCACTAGCACACGTTTGTCATTAACCATAATCTACCACCTTGCAGAAGGCTCCTTCAAGACCCTTCACACAACTGAGCTCTGTGCCCTTCGACAGCAGCAGACTGAGGACAGGGTACCACGGCCAAGAGTGGATCTGGAGCACGCTCCTGTGACCAGTCCTCCCAGGGACGGGCCAGCAAARGGAGCAGCAGGCAAAAACGTGTCCAGCAAACGTGAGATTAGCACATGATTTGGGTGAGGYGGTCTCAGTTCCTCACCTTGCCACACAGTTCCCACGGCTCCACTCCGCACTGGGACTGCAATGGCCTCACGGGAAGGCGCAACCCGAAGGCAAAGCAAAATGGCCACTCAGTGAATTGTGGCCAGACAGAGAGTAAAGCTGCTTGCGATTTTTGATGGACATTAAAAGCAAGAGTTAACATTAAAAGCCAGAGTTAACACCAATAGTATCAAGATTTGGCAACACAGGCTCTGACTTCAGAAGAACTGTATGGTGACACTTCTCAGGAGGAGAGTCCCCTCCTTGTGCAGTAGAAATAGGTACAAGGTTGGTTGAAACCTGCTTTTATAGGCTTTTTTTTTTTTTTTTTTTTTTTTTACTCAGCATATTAAACAATTCATTGCTTGTTTGGTCAAAATCCTTTCATATCCTTATAGAAGCTTAATTTGAGGAGAGGAATTTCTTAATCTGTCTAGTGTAATCAAAAGGCACCTCTGAAACTGCATCAAGGAAAAAAAAAAAAAAATACACCCACACCACATACCAGCACACTCRCTAAGCTAAATGCATATACTTGTCTGCAGGGATTTCCTTCTCCGTTGCTTGCATCTGTACGTTTCCATAAGCAACGCACCATGACCCTTCACGAGAGCGCTGCTCTGCTGCGCCCAGCGAGAGCCAAACCAGCCCCGAGGACCTTGCCTAGCCACAAAAATAAGAAATCCTGAAACAGATATTATCAGCCCCTCTACGACAGAGACAATTTYGAAGTCAAATTCACCTCCTGAAGATGGAGACATTACAGCAAATGTATTCATTAGATCTCAAGTGACAAGCCTTAATTAAAATGTACTGTGTTTGCTAAGCAGGAACCAGAATTGAAGACACTCAAGTACAGTAAATATATCTTTTGTACTGAGCAGAGCAAGACAACAGACAATAGCTTCCATTTAGCACTCACACATGAAAAATACTCATATATGAATACTAYACATATTTTCAAGAACATAAGATGTTCAACACCACATGATATGGGGTTCGTATATACAGTAACACAAATTCAGACACAGACACATTTGCATTCTTAAAGGTGAATTACATTTCTTAAAGACTCAATTGTATATTTAAGMCCAAGTTTTACCAGTTTGTCTTCTTTAGGCATTAATTCAGTGATACACCGAAATAAGTATTACTAATGCTTTTCACTTCAATAACTCCATTCATGCAGAGATCACAATACTCTTCACAAGCTTCAGTTAAACAAACTGCCTTGTGAGATGGGTAATGGACATAAAATAACACACTACTAAAATGCAGCCACCTATGTATGAGGTAGAGGTAGATCGTACCTGTTTAATAACACACAATTAGAAATTTCTCAGGTAGACACCAACATAGCAGACAAGAAAGTCTTTCTTCAAGGAAGCACTCATTAAAACTTAAGCCTTCCTATGAAAGCATGGGCTAACTAAACAGGTCTATCATTCTTGCATTTGATTACACTTATGATGACTTGCAAAGGCAGTAAGGGGGATTATCAGAAGAGCACCTACTTGCAAGACTAGATTCCATCCAACTGAAAAAGTTTGATGATTTTCACAGTGTCTGTTTGTTTTTGAAAAGCCACTGTGAAACAATTATGTTTTTAAAGAGTGCAGACCTGAAAAACACCACCACCAGCCAGGTAATCCCCTTTATAGGCTGATTTGATAGCTCATGGAAATCTAAACAAAGGCACAATGCTATGCAACCACAACAGCTGGGGTGGAAATTGCTGCAGATTGTTAGGAGGAGCTGCAAACTAGAGATAGGCAATGAAAAGGTTAGAAATGATAGTTTTAAAAAAAGACAAATTACTCCAAAGACCATATTCTTTAAATCGTTGAAGCAAAACATGTTTATTTGATTTGTTTGTATGCCTATTACAAAAATGCTACTTTGGGATTCTAGGAACCCAGTCTGTCAATTTTTCAGCTTCTGCACTTTCATGGTTGCTTAGAGCTGTTTAATGCAAATACACTTCCAATAAGAGATTTCATGCCCCTAAATTACACCCAGTTAAGGGCGAATGAAAATGTAAGGTAAATAACTATAATCAGCCATATTATCTTTCTCTTGGCACCTCTCACTTTACAGGCATATTTAAAGGCATCTCTGGGGTCCTATCCTTTTTAACAAGCAGCAGCGTATTTCCTGGAATATTACTTATGATGCTATGCTGTGAACATTACACAGGTTAAAATGTTACCTAGAGACCTAGAAAGAATTGCATCTGTTGCACAGCCATGCTTGTTGCCATGTTTAGGAACATCTGAAAAGATGAAAGAAAATTTTCAACTACAGGATGAAAAAGATCCTAAGACAACTAAGACAACTTGAGTCAAGCTTCCACATCCCATTCTGTCGATCAAAACTGCCGGTGCACAGCAATTTAAGATAAGAAAAGTGAGACCGCACGCTTCTGGTATTCACTCAGGATGGGTTCACTCATCTACTCTACAACCAGTTTAAAAAAAAAAAAAAAAAATACAGTATCCTAAGTGTGTCAGCTCCACTACTACTATTATTAAACTAATAAAACTCTACTTGAGCAAGAAAGGTAATCTGAGCATAGCTATTAACAGCCTTACAGTCCCTTGCTATTTCCAAGAAAAAGTAGAAAGTGATAAGCAATAACCATGGAATAGTCAGTTACTCACTTGGCAAGAGAAACAGCAGAATTCGCATCTTCAGAAGGAAATACATCCTAAAGTCCCCCAGAACACACTTTGTTATTTCAAGTAAGTTATTTGAATGGGGTGTAATTGTTTTGGTTTGTTTTACTGGAAGATGACTTTAGGCTTCTACAAAAAAAATACTCTTCTGCTTTAACTAAAATTGGCCTAGCCCTGACTGAATTAAACCATGAAAACTCTATGAGATAATAAATTCCTTTAAACTTACCATAGATCAGTTTAGCTCTTGTCCTTACCTCTAACAGACATGCCATGCCACCATACCTGTATTTACCAATTTTATTATCAAAATTATTTTCATAACTAGTTTGCAGATCTACTTATGCTGAAGTTCCATTGAAGCAGTTGCTCCGGCAATCAGATTCCTTGCAGTTATTTGTCTTTTGTGGATCAGCCCACGAAGTCTGAGRCCAATTTATCCCTATACAGAACAGCACACGGCCTAACTTGACAATTCAAGTGATCCGTATAGAAATAAGTCACGTTAGAACCTGTATAGCAATGAATTTCATCCCACATGGTTAAAGGAGGTGAAAACAAATGCATAGACGCTCATTTATGTTTCTGCTACTAACGTGCAAGGTAACCTTTGTAAAGTCACAAGCTGAGCCTCACTTCTCCATCCATAAAGGGCTGCAGTAACAACTTCACAGGGTGAAGTCCACTGTTCGTAATTCTCAAATGAAAGGTGCTGAAGAAGAAATAAAAGGACTTCCTTGGTTGGGGTGCATGGGGTTGCTAAATGTATCAGTCCCTACGTCAGGTCTTTCAATATTACCATAGTATTTCTGCTGTCACTGTGAAACAATACAATAGCCCCTGATATTTCATCAGCTCAGGATGACCATAAATGCCTGTTGAGTTTCTGTGAAATGCTAATTAGCACTTGTGATTGCACTGAAGGACAGAGAAATGCTTGATTTCTGTATTCCATTAGAGTCCAGTATGAAAGGCATTAATTCATTAGTTATAAATAGTAGCTACATTTTCAGTAGAGTAAGGATTTGGAACTATATATATGTACGTGTATATATATATGTATGTGCACACACACATATACACACACATGTATATATACACACACACATATATATGTGCTGTTTTTCTGAAGATCAGCAAGGTCTTTTGGGCAAACGCATACAGACTTATTTATCCTACTGGCTTGCAATACCTAGTTGCTGCCAAGCACCTTCACTCATCCATTCAGCTCCGCTGACACCTCTCCCTTTCAGACGCTGGGGGATGAACATACAGTAAGCTCCTGACACAGCAGTATTTTGGAAAAATATCATAATGCAACGGCATAGGATTGGTGACAACTGTCCCAAGAGTAACACTGAGCAGAGTACACCTAAAACATCATTAAATTAAGAAAACACAAAAAAAAACCCCATCTCCAAAACAACGAGCCTTCCTCTTCAATGTCTTTTAGCTACACCCATATTAGATTCTGCTCTAAATGTGACTTTCAAGTATCTGGGTTTCTGTTACACGCTTACCTAAACTTCATCTCACCACCTGACAGAATGAAGCCATACACAAGACTTTGATTTTTCTTTTTGAATTAGATGATGTTAAGCACTCAAACTCTCTCATAAGAGATCTGACGCAGAGGGTTATATAGCCACGTAAGTAACGTGTTTTCCCCACAACTTAATCCAGAYCTTAATGATCAAGAGATATTAGGAAAGTGTCAAAGGAGATAAAACAAGTTATCCCTAATAATGCACCTGTCTTCTTGCCAGAAGCAGCTGATCTAGAAGCTTCATTCCTGCACCAGGGATACACGAAGATCTTGGAGTTAAACATCAATTGTTGATTTGTGGGTGAAAGTAAGTCATTGCGTACTGAGTTTCTGCTACAATTAGTGATGTTTGAGGCCCCCAGGATAAACTTTGTAAATAAAGGAGCAGTGAGACAAGATATAATTCTTTTTCTGTGTGTGTTCCAAGGTACTTTTCCTCTGTTTTCTTAAGAGTGTAAATACCCRTGTTTCATGGAACTAGAGACCCAGAACGCGAAGTCGCCGGGAACATCATCACATTGTGCCTGACAGTATCACATGGAGGACTTACTAACTTCAGTCGCTTGTTTCTTCTCCTATCCTCTCCACGGGAAACAATGTGGCTGTGGGTTGCATGACAAAGGTGCAAATACAGAGGARGAGGCCATCATTTACAGTAAAGGAACATTTTTTTCTAATCTAATGGAGATCATTTTTTATGGACATTGCATTACARGAGATTTCAAGCAAGATACTCAAGAAAACTCCTCATATGCAGGCTACAGTGTGTGACTACAGCTGCATGTTTTTATATAAACTGTGGTCACCAACCAGCTCTTCACACAGCTTCCCTCTTTCCACAATCACCAGCTCCATTTCAGAGGAGTTCAGCTTCCATCAGCCTGTTCCTAAAACATCAGTTGATCCAGCAAGGGCAATCACCATCCTGCTGGCTAGCAATACAATCTTGGACAGTSAAGGGCAAAGAGAAGAAATCATCTGCATATTGCAGCAATTTGGTACTTGCACCAACACTGCATTTTCAGTTTGTTTAGTATCCACGCATAACTGGAGGGGGAAAAAAAAAAAAAATCACCTTTTCAGACCTTCCAAGCAAGATGCCTAGGAACAGAGACGCAGCTTCACTGTTCAGTGGGTATGCCYGTTCTGAAGGAAACACAGGCATTTCTAGGGCAGCTAGAAATCTGCCTTTTCACCCAGTTCTTGATGAAACATAGCAGAGTATGGTAGCTTTATCCCACCACAGGTGGGAATTTCCCACTGAATTCAATGGAACATAGATAGTATTTAAAATAATAATAATATAATAATGGGTGAATAATGTTGCTGTTAAAGTGAACGCAGCATGAATTCATGGATATTAATAGTGTTTCAACCAGCTGAAAGTGTAACCTTCATTACCATAGCTAAAGATGATCTCAGTCCTTCCCACTTCTAAACAGAAGGGATGTTTAGTAAATTGGTCTTTCTTTGTCAGACTAAGACTATATAGTCTGTGGCTGGTATCACCAGGTCAGAGGAGGTGAAAAAACCCCACCCACCCCTATAAGAACTTAACTGTGTTATAGTCTTTGGCCACGATTGCTCAAAATGGTCTGTGACCTGGTAAAAGTGGTGTTTAAGTTATCTCAACATAAAGAGTTAGAAAAGTCTCATTTCAAACAAACAATTTTCAGTTTATTTCAGGCTTCCCCTTCACCTCCAGTCTCCTTTAGAACACACCACTTGTTTTCCCCATTGTTTTCATTTTATTCCTCATTAGTTTTCTATTCCAGGTCACAAACACCAATAGAGTCAATGTGGAAATTTGGTTGATTAAGGCTGAAAAGTGTTTTTATAACTATATTTAATAGCTGAAAATTCATTGAGAAATAAATATATTTATGAAATCACAAGATATGCAGGGTTTGTCACAAATATTTTTAGGAAAATGTTTAATAAGCAGCTGTCACTGTTCCTTTAAAGAGTAACAGGGCAGCTGGGGTGAAAATCTGACATGACCAATAATAAAGTCAGCATATGTCCTCCCTGGCTCTCTTTTGTGGCAGATAGGCCTCAGCTCCTTGCTAATCATAATTTGGCATTCAACGAATTGTGCATCTTTAAATTGCAAAGCACACAGTGGAGTGGGGAAAAAAAAAAAATGTGCGAACACAAGCAATGCCCAAGCTTTTGCGTTCTGTTCCCAGAGCTCGGACACTAGAGCTGATAAGAGCAAGCCGTGGGCCGAAAGAGCATTCTGGTATCAGCATGCAAACTAGCATCCGAGCTCCCTACTTTGCTTTTTAAATTCCCACATCCAATAGTGCCACTACAYGGATTGATAAGGAAAGGAGGATATCTACAGGTTTTATGCTTCTTCACAACATGCTTTGTAGGCAAGAAGTGTGGAAGTTTCCACTCCTTTCATTCATCATTCTCTTTTCTTAAAATAYATCTTTAAGTACATTTTCTTTACAGATATGAGGGGCTTCCTCTGTACTTACTTAGAAACACACTGACTTTCAGAGCAGAGGCTTCAAGGCCACACCAGGGCTGATACTCTTGCTGTGACTCTACACAGAACTACCACTAGATGGATACTGCTCTACCAGAAGAGGGATCTTTCATATAAGCCATTAAATTCAGGTCCCTTGGSTCTTTATCTGGTGGCCACCTAGCTAATGGCAAAACACTTCATAGCATTTTTTGATAACATGTCCTGGGGTCCCCRGTCAAGTTTCATTCTCTTCATTGAGGACATTTCAAGGAAGCGAGAGAACTACTGTGAAGTGTGCAACTGCTGCTCCACTTGCCAACGTGGTCATTGTATAACCAGCACCTAACTCRTTGCTTTTCAACATGCTTTGAAGCTCTCCAAGTGAGGAAAGGGTTTTTTTTTGTTTGAGTGGGGTTCCCCCCCCCCAACCCTTTTGTTAGTATTTAAATGGGAAGAAAGAGAACTCTAAGCTGGACAAATAGATAAACCCAGGAGACTAGCCCTTTACATCTTTTTTCCAGTGATTTCTTTTCTAGCGCACTGGAAGGAGGCAGAAGTCTTTAACATTTGAAATATTTGGTTATCTAAAAATAGTAATAGGAAGGTATCCAGCGAGCGCCACTCATAGAAAGTTTAAGTAGTGACAGGGTAAAACTAGTGTGGCCTGTGTTCACATGGAATAACTTGTTTGGGCTGAGCACAGCTGCAGACTTTGTGCCCCTAGAGTGACTAGGCTGGCACAGGTCACAGGGCTGGCGGTGTGCTGGTGCATGAGTGCCAGGCTGCAACTCGGAACCGAAATTTTTCTTCATAAGCCCAGGTGGTTTTGGATCCCCACCACTTCTGAGCTGCAGGAAGAGCTGAGATCCCCACTGGACACTTCTGAACACTCCACCCTGAAGCCAAAAAAAATCTGACATTAAAAAAAAAAAAAAAGCAAAGTATATGCTTATAGTTCCCAAAACTGCATCAGCAGATCAGCTAATTGTGTGTTAATTAGCTATTTGCATGCACAATTACCTGATTTGTACAAGCAGTCAAGGTGATCGTACATTTAAATTAGCCATGGATTTGCACAATTTACTCATCTGAAAATCTGCTATTCTACTTATTTTTAAACACTAGAGATTAACTCAGCAGACTCTTCTGTAGCTGTTGATGTTTGTCTTTATGGTTCATACATTTATCAAACCTAACAATCCTTTTGCATCACTTCCATGCACCACTGTTGGTATATACACGTGTGTGAACATGCATGCAACTACTTGCCCACACAAATGCAAAGAGCTGTTACTATCAAATAAAATAATTTTAAAAACTTGCATTCCAATACAGACATAAATTTACCTGACTCCTGTTCTACCTTGTTATCTCTTCACTGCTGGGAGCTGCTGTGCTTGACAAAGTAAAGTTGGTTTTACTTATCACAGCGAGCTCAGGAAGCTCTACAAGGAGMAGAAACCTAAACAGCTGTGATGCAAACACTGAACCTGAAGCCCTGAAGACTGCTTAAGGTTTAAAGCCCTCTTGCTGCCATTCTGACCATTCTGTTAAGGTTTTTCAAACACAAATGGGTCATCGATATTTAATGTCAAGTTATACTGTAGCCTTACAAACAAATATACATCTATGTCATCATGGGGCTGTTGAGAGATTCCAGATCACAGCATATTGCTATTAAAAAAAAAAAAAATCTCTTTTTCTCCCAAGATAACACCTTTAGCTGAAGGAGGAGCTGGGACAGTACAATACAAACAGCAAATGCTTAATGGTGGAATAGTTCGATGTAATCGCAAATGTAAGCAAGTCTCCACCTGCCTGAAGTGGCAAAGCCATAAAAATTCAGATCACCAGGGAGAAAACCCTCTAGTTCAGCCACAAAAAGCACATGAATTGATGAACAAAGCAGCTTAATACAATGTACTTAAGAAGAAGGTTAAACAAGTCTCAAATCTCAATAGCTATGGTCATTTAAAGAGCTTCCTTAGGTAGAAGGGGGAAAGAAATAAGGCTCTTGAAGACAGTAAAATAATCCAAATGACTAGGCTTAACAACTACACTGGTTTTGGGACTGGGCACTTTCATTATGGCCTAACTAGCGAAAGGYTATCTTCTACAAACAGCAAGATTCAGCCTCTGCTTACATCCTTCAACACACACACCACTAAAAAGACTGTGCTGCTCTTGTCTACAGCTTCTTCCCTCAACTAGAAGATGCCCCACTAGCCTTAGGCAAACCACCGGCTTCAGATGAATATAGTACAGCTCCTTCCATCTCATCTTCTTCCTGCTTCTCCACAATAATCACTAAAAAGAGAATCTTTCATCTTTCAGGAYGATCCTGACCTTGAGGTGGTCCTGAGGTGGACCCTGTAGGGCTTCACATACAAAGGGTTTGCGTAGCATCACAGTTGTGAATTTTGAAAGATGGGCTATTCCTGATTTTTTGCATCTGTGCACTGTGGTGCATATCTGCAATCCAGCAGGGAACTCTGGAGGAATACTGGGGCTTCATCAACCACCTCTGATGCAGCTGGTGACTAGGGAGAACTTGGGTGGCAAAGAGGACACCGTCAGTGCTGCAGCATCACACCTGATGCACTAGACTGGTTCTTGACTGTTGGAAAAGAAATTCCATACTCATTCAGCTATGAGAGAATGTATGCAACACATTCAGTGGATACTACCTTTAAAGCAAAAGAAGCATCTTCTTTATCTTTCCAATAAAGAAACTGAAAAGCTGCTTTGCAGGAGCACATTTCTCTTCACCATGCCTCTTTTGCTTAATGGAACAAAACACTCACTTATTGAGAATTTCTGAGTACTACAAACATGTTCAAAATAGGAGTAAAATTGCAATTCCAGATCCAAACATARTTCACCCCCATTGAGATTTGGAGAGCTTGAAAGAATGAGACCCAGCTCAAGCCCAGTGCTCCCCTCTGGCACCCCTCCCCAAGTGCCTGTGTCTGAGCACATTTCTCTGGGAGGGCTCAGGTCAGCTCATGCTGCAGGAGCATCTCCTGCAGCTGGAACATTCAAAGCAGGTAGCACTCCATGTTGTAAACTGCTCATGCAGCAGGACTGAGAAAAAGGCATCTCCTGGTCACCGGCTGTTACTGACTACGGGAAAATGAAAATACAGCATCTCCGCACCTGTTCACCTGATGGTGAAGGAAGGAAAAGCCATTACCGAGTGACAGGAGACGAAAAACCAAAATCCACTTCAGCAACTCATCCCAGCACTGGTGATTAATCTCACACTCCCACAGCCTGATGCACATTAACCAGATAATTAATAATTTCTTTAGGGACTCCAGCTCGGCAACTGTTTTATCAACCTGCACAGCATTAGGAGAGAGATGCTGCATTTGTGATCAAACTGCTGGAACTACGGAAATGTTCTACAGGAACAGTAAAAGCTTCAGAGCAATATGYGAGCTCAGTTTTACAAGCAACTGTAACATATGTGCAGAAATAAAGGCTGTTCCTTGGTCAGTGTGATCACCAGACTCAAAATCCAAGTGAGATCAGCATAATAAAAATAATTAACAGCAATGACCAACTCTCATTCTACCCCCATCTTTCCACAACAAAAGTGCTTTTCAGTATTTTTTTTTTTAAAAAAAAAAAAAAAAACATATTTTGCCTACTGCTGGAACATCTCCCAAATCACACACTTTGACCATCTTTGGTACAGATTACAAATCAGAGGCATATTTTTAATATTTAACTTTTTGGAGTTAATGTATGTTTTAAGTGTTGAAATTCCACAAGCCAAAGGCTTTCAAGCAACCAACTAAGGAATATGACAACACTGAGTATTTTTCTTGCTAGTAACTTTTTGCCATCTTCTGCATACCCACACTCCATGCTCAAGGACAGAAGTCATATAGGTTCAGAACCACAACAACAAAGTGCTTGGCACCACATTCTACTAATAACCCTAGCACTTAAAAATGGACTGCTGAGAAAAGTCATGGTAAGTATCCTTTCAGATATTAAACTCTGGTGTGTTAGATGCATGCCAGTATCAGGTGGATAAATAGGTGATAATTAGTAAATCACATTCCTGGAGAATGGCTTTTTTTTTTTTTCATTTTTTTTACACCCCCCAATCCTTGGAACCAGATTCACATTTGTGCCTGAATATCTCATTTTCATCTTTCTAAATGAATAATCYTGTGTAACTGCTATTATCAAGAAGAAACTGCTTTTTGTCAACAAGCCTCACAAGAATAAGTTACTTGGTCTGCTTTCATCGATGTAATTTATGGTTATCATCACTGTATATGTAAGGAAACTGAGGCGCATACTGCATAAGTATCTTGATCAAGCCTTTCCACCAAATATACTAAGGGTTCCTAAACAAAGTCAGGATTAACAGA
Source organism: Rhea americana (assembly GCF_003343005.1). NCBI lineage: Eukaryota > Metazoa > Chordata > Aves > Rheiformes > Rheidae > Rhea > Rhea americana. The sequence goes on along the minus strand of NW_028185339.1, from coordinate 2,563,372 downwards.
CAACAGGCTACGGCTCAGCAGAGTATCTGCCTTCCAAAAGATATTCTGCTTTTAAAACTCCAAATCTGGAAACACGCTCATGCAGAGCTCCAGAGACATCAATGCACACAGGCCCACGCAAGCGCAACTGCAGGACTGGGCCCTGGAAAGACAGAGATATGCTTCCTCTAAAGCAATATATTTCCTCCGAAGTGTCTGTTCTAAGACTAACTTAGTACTAAAGAATACATTTTGTTTTAGTGCATAGCATGACTTCATTTGTATTTTCCTTTTATATGRTGTTAATTGAAAGACATAATATCTCAATTTTTATCATCTACCCTAGTTTCTATGTGACTCTTCTCGCAGTATTATTTCAGCCCCTTCATTTTCATAGTGTCAGTTACCATTATTCCATTAAATTAAATCCTTTTACAAGCATCTTTCTATAAACATGCACTAGAGATAACATAGCCACATGGTGAGGATTCACAGACTATGGTAAGCAGATTACACCTGTCTTGATTTTCATTGTAGCTGTTGGTAGAGTATATTCTCCCATCAAACTGCACACAGATCTCCTCATTAAAGCTACAGGGGAGAATAATTACAGAACAGTACATTACAGTTTACCAATTGGTCTTGCATACATAATGGCCTATGAAAGAAAAATTGCACGCTCTGACTAGCAGCTGGGAAAAATCTTTAAATTGTTATTATTGTTATGGAATAGCCAACATTTTAAACTACCCAATAACTTGCCTCCTCTATGCAAAGCAGACAGATGCAGGTGATCAGGTCCAAAAAGGTCTTAGACTCAGTCCATAAATACAATTATTTTTCCCCTTTGTAAACATTTCATTCCCCAACCTTCTCCCGTTTCCTCCTGCTCTAAAGCAAAATCCTCTCCTCGTGAGAAATCACACTGATTACAGAGCAAGTCTTGAAAGGAAACGGATGGTTTTCTGATCTGCCAAGCCCACCAGCTGAGCGCTAAGTGTCAGATCCTCCCACGTCCCCACTCCTCAGTGGGGAAGTGGTGGGGATCCACAGGGCAGCCCACCATCCTTTTCCCAGGCAGCAGGGAGGAGGACTGTGGTGACCGTGAGTAACCTCCACCCGCACTTGCCTTTCTGCCAGCCCTTAGACCAGCCCACGGGCTCCTTGCGCAGCAGCTGGTGGGTGCTGCACTCCTGTCTGCACCCCATATAAAGGCTATCAGGGAGACAGTCAGCCTGCAAGCAGGCTTGAAGCAGTGCAGAAGGAAACAACCCCTCTGGTCTTTCTATCCGTGACCATCCACGTCCCAGGGCTGGAACAGCCAGGACCCATGGAATTGATGGTGCTGCGAACCTTCAGGAAGGCCAAGTTTTCACCTGAACGCCAACAGGTCAGACAGCTGACCTGTGCTTTTCTGAGATAAAGAGCGAATCCCTTTGATTTGGATGGCATTTGTATTCCAAGATCCTGAGAGTCAGAACCTCRATACCACCCACCTCCGAACCCAGGACCTTCCAGGCACTGCTACCCATTACCAGCAGCAGCATCGTTTACTCTTTGCACAACAGACACAGCTTAAGGGAGGCAACACAGACACAGAAAAGGCCCAATTCCTTAGACTGAAAGAAAGCCAAACTAGCTTTGCTCACTTTCTTTGCTAGTGAAGAAATGAGACACCTTCAGCACATATTGGAGCCTGAACAGGACTTCCCAACTTGCTGCTGTGCTCTGACCAGCTGCACCTCGACTTTGGGACCGATACGCTGATTAACCTGAACACAGCTTATGCAAAAGACAAGTACCTCACAGAAACTGTGCTTTAAAAATTAAGTATTAGAGAACTATAAAAGATTTTCCTTCCACTGCTCTCCCCTGACAGTACCGACCACATGTGCTCAAATCTTCCATTTAAAGGTGCTCGCTAACAAAGCCATCCTTAATTAAAATTCTTCTGAAAATTCTCAGGATATCTCACGCTCAGCTCAAACTGTCCTTCCAAAATATTTTAATTACACTTTTTTTTTTTTTTTACACTTTCTCATTCTTGCTAGGGGGAAAAAAAAAGAAGAAAGTCAGCCTGGGAGATGGGGAGACAACAGATACAAAACTACTATCGACTAAGACATAACAAACAGCGCAAGCTAGAAACAGCCGAATTGGGACCTCGAGTTTTTTCCAGGAAGAGAGGGAAGGGTGAAAAACACCAGCCTGCATAAACATACCCACTGCAGGAAAAGGCACTGAAGGGAAGGAAAAGGAGCGGTATSAATTGAGTGGAGAAGCCTGTCGCACGCCTTCATAGATCACGCCTCTGACTATGTATCATAGAGGAGAAGCCCTGATCAAGTCACATGCCCTTTACTACAGAAGATAAGATCAAAAGGTTTCAAAGGAAAGCGAGGGCGACAGTCTCTTCATTTGTATGCAGTGTGACAGGCTAGATCCAAACTGTCGGCTACTTTTTGAACTATTTGTCAGGGGAGAAAAACGATTATTTTCTTTTATATCTTACTTTTAAGAACTTATAGTCATTTGGGGGTTCAGCCCCCCCTTCTCCATGTCCCACTGCCCTTTCTCTCTCTCTATTATTTTTTCAGCTAGGATTCAAACATTTACCCTTGATGTAATATTTTTGCTCACATCAGAACAGCTTCAGAAAGCCAACTGAATTGAGAGAATGAAAAGCATGGCATCACTTCAAACATGAACTTTTAGTAAAATTATCCTTAAGGAAACTCCCTTGTGTTTGTTTTTTTT
>NW_028185339.1:2546431-2560631 GCF_003343005.1 Rhea americana | reverse complement strand
TTTTTTTTCCTGCTTCTTCTATTTCATACTTTCCATGTGTTTGCAAAGATTCAAATTATTGACTGGTGAATGGTTGTAGTTTATGCTGAGTGATCAGCTAAATACAGCACTAAATTTATCCTTGTTTCTCAGTACTTCTTTCAAGGGAAGTGTTATATACAATTCCAAAAAAAAACAAACAAAAAAAAACCACCAAAAAACAAAACAAAACAACATAAAATCACATTGCTTGCCAATAGGCTACATAGCAATTATATCCATGTAGTAAACTTACTCAAGGACTTTCCATGGCCATTCATCTTTCACCCGAYGGGTTTCAATCAAGTATTTCACGTGTATCTACAGTCACTCGTTACATTTTTAAGTAAACTTACTCCAAAACATCCTCCTCTTTCAGAGACGTACCAAATTCCTTCCCGAAGTTCATCTGTCCTAAAGAAAGGCATCCAGTATCCACGAGCCAATGACACATTTAAGGTTATAGTCTCTAAGAAGCGTTGTGAAGCATTCAGCAGTTGCAGTAGTTGCAGCCACAAAAGTATCCGAGATACAGCCAGACATGGAAAAAAATAAAATTGCAGTCTCCTAGGCAAAGGAGGAGGCACTCAAACAACAGGAAAGTGATACAACACTCACTTCTAGCGCTGGCAGATTGCAAGAGAGCAAACTTCAAAGTTGCTCTCTCTTTAAGTTATTTCAAACTGCTATATGGATCTTTGTCCTGGAATCACACTAATAAATGACTCTGAATTCAAAATCTCAAGGCTGCAACTCCCTTTCCATAAAAAAAGGCTAGAAACCCAAAGAAACAACTCTTCCAGTAAATATTTTTTCTAAGTTAAACCATGCAGTTCTAAACATTTTGCTTTGAAAAATATTTGGGATATGTATAGGAGTCTACTGAGAGTATTTATAGAGGGGCTATTGCAGTATACAGGTTTAGAGTCACTTAATCAGAAAGTCTTAAAAAGCATATAACGTTACCTTCAGTGCATAAAGCTGCTGTCAAACTCTTATCAGTAAAGGTTTTTTCTTTCCCCATACCATCACATCTGCTCTATCCACACAGCCCAGACTTTCCTCCCTTCCAACAAGGGACTGTTGTGATTTCCCTTGCCAGGGAAAAAAAATCACTAAGCAGCAAGAGGAGCACAAGCAGCACCTCCCCAGCAGGTTGGCTGGTTGGTTCTCCAGTCCCTCTAGGAGTGATTCTGCTTGAGGTGTTCCTCATCTCTTCCCAGAGCTGCATCCCATCAGCAGCTCTTCTCCAGTATAGACCCCAGTGCAAAAGAAAGCAATCATGCTCCCAGTTTCCTTACTAGGGATTTACTGGTTTCTTTACTCCCAGAGTTTGATTATTCCCTTGGACTTGAAGCAACACAAATGCCAGGACCATCGTGAAGCACTCCAATACCGTCATGAGCCAGCATTTGCTCCTCCCACTTGTGCTAACACAAAGACCATTGCCCCAGCAAGCCATTTAAGAAGTGATTGTTCTTCACAAATTCCAACTCTGAATTTCAAGACCAGCAAATGAAAAACTGAGATCATATAATCAGTAAGGTAGGAAAGGACCTCTGGAGATCACCTAGTCCAACCCCCCTGCTCAGCAGAGTCACCTACAGCATGTTAGACAGGGTTGCGTCCAGGCAGGCCTTGAAGATCTCCAGAGAAGGAGACTCCACCACCTCTCCGGGCAACCTGTGCCAGTGCTCCGTCACTCTCACAGGGAAGAAATTCCCCCTCACCTTCAGGCAGAGCTTCCTGTGCTTCAGTTTCTGCCCATTGCATAAAGCCCTCTTTAGGGCACACAAAATATATATAGCTTCACTCAAATTTTAAGTGGCCTGAAAAGCTTGCCTGCACCCTGCCCATACGTCACTAGCTGCTCATGTGGCGAGACTTCAGTTTGATATGCATAGCCCCACATCCAGCTTCCATGAGAATCTTGCAAACCACCTGCATAATCTGTATTCTAATAAGTGCATTTATTCTAATAAGTACGTGTCTCTACTGACATTTCAGGTGCCTGCTGAGGATCACACTGGTACACACCAAGTAAATACAAAAATATAACTGTAAAAAATAAAAATTGAAAGTGTAAACCAAAAATCAGACTTTAAAGATAAATACAACTGGAAGTTACTGACACATTCACACACGATATGAAGCCAGATGGACTAGGTAGGGAGATCCTGTGGGGAGTATATCACAAAAAACTATTCTCATTATCCAGCTTTTGACACCGAACTTAGATGAAAGAAAAAGTTACTCTCCCTAAGGGCTCTCAACAGTCCACCACAAAAGGTCAACTTTTCCAAGACTGCTCAAGAGTTAAAGCCTAGCTTAGGTGGCCCCCTGAAGTGGCTACTGACCTGCATTAGGAAAGCCTGACAGCTACACGCAGCTCTTCCTACACACTCAGCCGGCTGGAGCAGATCAAAACGGATGCAGGCTCACTTAAACACACTGTGCTGTAAGTAGCAAAAATTCAGCAGCTCACTACAACTGCCCCCACTGCAGAGACAACAACTTCCAAAAGACCAGCAAGTTGGCAGACTTTCAGGAATTGAAACAGCTTCAGCTGCTGGGGTTCAGCCCACGACCACATGTGAAACACCTTCAGACCTTTCCACTCAGTACCAACACCCAGGTGAAACTAGTTACCTCCTCTCCCAGGTGCTGAGCAAATCACTGCTTTCATCTTCCTGCTGGGCTAGGTTGGCCCTCGGCTGCCCGGAGGTGCCCGCCACCGGGGAGTGGCTGCCTGGGGAAGCCGCACAGTGAGGATGGAAACTGAGACAGATAAGGGCTAACAATTTGGGCCCCCAAAATTGGGCCCAAAGGGGGAATGGGGGCTTGGAAGGCCCCTTCAGCACACTGCATTAATATTCAGTAAGGGGTGGGGTGTTTCCACCCCTGCAGAGCTGCAGTGGGTTTGTTTAATCACCAGGTGAACAAGCAATTAAGAAGTATTCAGCCCCCCAATACACACACACACAACACTTCAGTCATCAAATAGCCCATTTGTGCTGCTCAATACTTTCTGTAAGAGCAAGAATATGAGAGTGTGTCCAAAGATAGCAATGAACACACAAGGTAATTATTTTTAAGCTTGCTAATCACAATCAATAGTTTCTTAGCAAAACTGATGAGCTGGAGTTGGCTCCTATTTTTAACCAATAAGATATGCAGTCAAGACTTGAATTACGCCATCGGGCAACTCTCCAAACTCCTCAGGACTTCCAGCCAAGAGAAGGATGGGTCCTTGGTGGGTCTTACTCCCTTCCTGAGCATGATACCAAAGGTTTTTTCAGACTGTAAAGCCAGAAGTACATTGTAACCACTGTGCAGCTCCACCAAAAAAACACACGTGAATTTAACTCCACATATCAAAAAAAATAGTTACACAATTCTAAAAAAGTCTAAGAATATTTGTTTGATTAATTTAAAGTTTTTAATCTCTTACATAAAAGATAAATTCCCAGTAGAACAGTACCATGAGCCCCACAGAAGTACACAGTTAGGACAGATGAATAAAAGCTGAAGACCAGTTAGAAAGTTCAGACCCTCTTCCTGCTCAAGTAGGAATTTTCTGTAAAGTACGCTTTCTCACATTTTGCTATCCCTAGGATTTTTAATTTCAGAAAGACCGACTTTCCATAGCTCTGTTGGGAAACTCCTTCATTTCCTGCTCCTTTCAGGGAAGTATTTGTCCTCCCCCTAAAACATAGCCTGAGATTTTTCCCTCCGTTCAGTACTCCAGAAGCATCACCCTCTAAGAAAACGGACTATGGGGGAAGGATGGTTTCACCTGTTGCCTTTCTTCTACCCACTGATTAAAAGCAACAGTTAGTATAAAGCAGTCAATGTCAAACCGTACAGTGCCATCAGCTGCAACTGCTGCCTCTCGTAACAAATGCGAGTGGGATCAGGAAACACACCCACCCTTTATTACTGGGAAAACACCAGGGAGAAGAGATGTCAGCAGGGGCAAGTAATTCCTTTTATCAGCTTACAAACACTAAGGTAAAAGAGAACGGTATTGGTCCTCTATCCATTAACTGGATGAAATTACAGTGGTTAGGAGGTTACGTAATTACACAAGCAATTAACAGCTCCTTCACTTTCCTGTAGTAATCCCTCAAGTTTCAGACATCTTCAACTTTGTTTCCATGCTCTACAGCTGGATGAAAATGGATGAGTACAGTACATCTCCACAAGGTGTTCAACCAGTCTGGCAGTGCTGGAAAAGGGACTCCAGCTCGGCAATGCAAGCAAGGAAGCTCAGTGACAGTCTTCTTAGCGCTAGACTGCACTTTCAGTCATCTAATGCGACCAGTGTTTTACATGCTAGAAAGAGTGATGCTGCTGCACATGATGCTGGTTTTTGAAGTCTCCCCAAACATTATATGCATTGTCACTGTTTATTAAAGATAACTAATGCCCTAAGTCTTTATTTACTTCTGTTTATTGCTATTTTAGCAAGAGTCACCAGAGAATGGCTATGCTTCTGGTCCACCAGGGTTCTTTAATCACTGTTAGTAGGTAAAATCATGTGTGACAACTAATCCAAAAAGCAGATTATATTTATTTTGGCTACAGTGGCTTGCAATTCGTTAAAATCAACAAAGCCTTTTCATTAGCCCCCTGCTGATGTCCTGAAAACAGACATTTCAAGGGTCTCAAAGCACACAGCTACACATGTGCCGCAAAGCCAGGACTGACAGACTTAACCGTTGCCATACTTACCGTAAAATCTTATTAAAAACAACAGCAAACTTCTTATTTTCTTTCATAAGAGGGCTTAATTTATGATCCCAAATTCCAAATCACAATCTTAGAGGCAAGACTTCTTAAATTTAAAAACGTATAAGTAAATTAAGCAGTACAACTACCAGTGAAATACTTGAAAATGGTTTTGTGTTGTAAAAAAAGCTGTTGTAACATTGTAAGGAGCGAGATTAGAGATTCAGCAAGTCTAAATATTAGCCTACCCGCTTGCTGAGCCTCTCACATTCTGGAACCACATCTGAATAACTGAATTTCTAGTTAGCAGTGTGATCTTGCAGCTCTAATTCTCCATGATTTCATGATCTCTGGCCACTGACTCCCGGGAGAGAGCACAACACTCCTGACTGCATTCCCTCGGACCAGCAATCAAGAAAGCATATGCTAAAAACACCAGCATGTCAAAGCAGATCCAGATGAAGTTCATAGAATCATAGAATCAGCAAGGTTGGAAGAGACCTCTGGAGATCATCTAGTCCAACCTCCCTGTTCAGCAGGGTCACCTACTTACGTGCTATTCCATCWCCTCACCGACCTGCTGCTCTTTAAACCCYGAGAGCAAGTTCAYAGCCAAGAATCAGCTTTACCATAACCACTGAGGACCACTATCCACCAGAAATAGGAAATGAATACATTAGAGGGCCAGACAAGTGGTGGAAAAGAAAATGGTTAAGACACTGATTTACACCAACCACTTTTTTTCTATCTCAGAATGAGTTCCCTGGGTAACATACACATTTTTGGTCACTGTTATCACATGCCCTGTCTTGGAAAAGAGACTTAAACAACACATTCGAAACTGTGAAGAACACCACTCCTGACCTGCATCCTACCACAYGCACATGCAGACAGATTTATTTGCCAGGTTATTGCTGGACTTGAATGTGGCTCTCTGTTGTGAATTTTCCTGTCTGCTGTTGAACTGGAACTTCTTGTTTGTCCCTCAAGCACAATCTTGAACATTGTCAAGGCTGATTATTAGACATCACTTCACACGAGGCTCTTCCAAAAATGCAGATCTCCAGCAGTTTGAAGGGAAGCCCAAAGCAGCCCTTTAGTGAGATGACTATTCTTAAATGCACAAACTACTACTGTACTAAACTGCCCCTGAGACAAAAGGGTCAGTTCATCTACCGGAGGGCCACTGTCCAACAGCTCTTCAGCTTCAGCTTCTCTAAGTTCATCCCATGAGCAAAACAGCTGTCTGTTAAAGCAGATAATAAAATCCAGCCTGGGAGGAAAACCAAGCTACAAAGCTTTTCTCCAATGTCTAATCAGAGTTTTGTCCACAGGGAAAACTGAACCACATCTGATATACAAGTTATCATTTTGGCTCTCCATAATTAAAACTATTGTTGCCATGGCAATACAACGGCTGTTGAAAACATACGCAAGGCTAATGTCATGCCTCTTTGTTGATACAATTTGTCGTCCCAGTCTGGTTCATAGCAGGATGGGAAAAAACGTGACTCGGGCAAATAGTTAGCTTTAGGAGGTCTGCTATTTAGGAATCAGATGCTGTATGTGCTGTAAGACCATTTTCTCAGGCTCTCTAACATGACCACTAAGCCTGTTAAAGTCAATAGCAGTTACAAAGATAATTTCAAAGAGAATAGATTAGGTCCTGCACTACTAAATTTCTCAAAGCACTGTAAACAAAAAACAAGCAAACAATATATATGTAATGATAAAGATGAAGACTAACTGATCAGAAAGATTAAAATATGTAATATTAAAAGTAGACATAAAATTAAAGTGAGAAAACCTGACTATGCGCTCAACCTCATGCACACTCACGGTTTGGCTGGCAGTGATCTCTACTGAGCATGTTATAACCAAACAGGAATTTCAGGTCACCCAGGGACCTTTGAATAGCAACAAGTAATTCATTACTCAGGATATTTCATAAAATATACGTCCCTCTCTATGGATGCACACTTACCTATGCAAAACACACACAAACATAACAACATGCTTTTAATAGCTCAGGACAAAAGTTTTCAGAGTTTCATGACCTGCATTCAAGCTATTTCTCCCACACTTGGAAATCCCTATCTTTAATAGGATACCTGAGGTACACAAGCATCTACTCACATGGAAAACTTATGGTGCAACTATGACTTTTTAGCAACATGGTAGTTCATACCTTCTACAACAAATAGGTGAGTTGTATATGCTTAAGTAAAAATCCCACTGATGCCAATGTGTATTAAGATCAACCGAGTTTTGGTCGACTAAAAATCACAGAATCAGTAACAGAGGTCTGGAACGAACACACAGGAACGAACAACTCAGAAAAAGAGCACGAAGGGATGACCCATATTCACCAATCACTTCAGCAACTGCTTATACAAAATAGCAGTGCTCCCCCTCTTACCATTGGGAACTGGACTGCAGAGCAAGGAACAGCTTTTGATGGGGACCTTTTCATAAGAAAATCATCTTTATTAATTTGAAACCATCAAACTATTTTGTGCACTGCATACACTTAGTTTTTCCTCTCTGCCTCCAAGTAAAATGGATTATTTTTGTTTTTAGAAAGGGGTTAAAATGTCAGTTTAAGAAGAGCCTGAAAAGACTGCACAATCAGAAAGAGACATAGACATGGAAAACACATATCACATTTAAAGCGAGGGTCACTATGAAAGACGCAGAGGTTCAGTATAACGTTTCTCCTGAGGTGCCTTTCAAAACAAAAAAGTAAACGACAAAGAAAGCTGTGAGGACTTCATTGCCGCAGGTGCTTTCACAACAGTGGCTAGGAAACCGAATGGAGAATGTGATTAAAAAGTTTAAAACCTGGTATTAAAAAAAAAAAAAAAAAAAAAAAAAAAAAAGGCCAAAGATGCCAGAGGTTAAAGCATTTAATGATTTAATGGCTACCATGACTAGGATACAGCTCGTGATCGGTACGCTACACGGAGAGAAGCTATGCAGATGAATAAGAACAAAACCTTTAAAATGGCTGGGGAGTCCCTCAGTCCCGCAGAGYTTAAATTGGACAATTAAAGAGGGCTTCACTTTTAAAGCAGAATGGCAGAATGAATATCAAATGCCTTCAAGACATCTCCAAATCATGGCATCAGCCCAGATTATATAGGGTTAGCAACTGAAAAAGCGGCATCACTGAGGTCAGTACTTATTGTATTTTCAGTAAAATACATCTATTAGCAAAGGATGATTACCAGAAAGCACCATTATGTTAATACTCACATGGGAAAGGAAGTTACACAAAGTAGCAATTGTTAAGATTATGCTGCGTTAGCTCTTTGCTGTACATCCCCTGCTTCTGCGGGGCTGCTGTGAATTAACGCGAGCTAAATATCCAGCCCGCGCGGTGTTAAACAAACAGGTTCCTACGCAGTGTCTAGAGGGGCTACCGAAACAGCCACCATTAAGAGAAACAACCAGCCAAACTCTGCCAAACCGCAGCTGAGGGCAGGTCCTGCCGCTGAGCCGTCCGAGCCGCGCTCCCACCCTGCTCTCCGCACCTTGCAAGACGCCAAAGCCCCTTCCCTGCCATGGGGCCAGACAGCAAAAGCAGCAGTGAAATCAGGGGGTGCTGCTAGAGTGAAAACAAGGAAGGACACAGATGATTTCCAGTGGACCTGCCATGGACAGAGCCCAGAGCTTTGCTGTTTTGTAGGCAGACTGCTCTGCTGTCCCCTTTCACAGAATGCTGCAAAAAAAAGAGGGTAATTTAAAAGCCAAAAGCCACTTCTCAGCTCCCTGTCCTGGCTTTCTACRAGAGTATTCAACCACGTTCCTTGCCTCAGTTCTTATTCCTGAGGTTTTTTGCGGCTTGCTCCTAACTGTATCTAGAAGACTAACTAAACTGTCAGAGTCCACATGAATATGCACTGATGCAAGCCTCAAGAGCTAGTATAAGTGTGTAAGTATAAAGTGAATAGGTCTAAGTGTAAAGTGAATTTCTTTTGAGTGCACCTCCCCTAACATAGTGATGAAATAAGGAAAATAAATATTACAAATTCATTGTCTCTGGCAGGCTCATAGCAAAAGGCTATCTTTGCTGTATTTCTACATCGCATTCCCTTTGGGAAGGGAACCTACATCACACTATTTTTCTCTGCTGCTTGGGAGAATCATTAAGGACAATCAGGAAGTGAATGCCGTTTCCTTTCCACAATCACTTCTAAGCTAAGTAAAATCCTCCTCATCACCTCAGTGAGAGAAAAGTGTAAATCCACGCAAAAGGAAAGAGAACAGAGACGACTGTGCAGCCTTTAACAACACGGCTGATGGAAATTTGAGTGGAGGAATATAAAGAAGGACATTTTCTGCAAGCTTGACCTTCAGGCCAAGCGCAAACGAAAAGCGAYGGCTGTGGGCTTAAAGTGGGCAAGTGCCTGAGATGCACGTCCAGGAGAAGGGAAATACAGCCTTGAAATTTTTTTTGCCCCAACAGCTTCAAAGACTGACATTACAGCTTCAAGAACAGCAAGAACACTGAAGCAAGGGGGCAGGCATTTCTTATTTCACCTAGATTTGTGTTTCTTGTGCTACTGTGAATTAAAATAAGTTGYGTTACACAAACCTCAATATGAAGCTTGTGTCTAAGTGCTTCAGGTGCCATGTGGCCCTGAAGGATAAATTATAAACTAGCGGAGCGCTGACAGAAGGACTCTGGGTCTGGCAGGGCTAAGCCACTAGAAAAGAGTTGGGGGGGGGTGAGGGGCAAGAGCGTACAGCAGTGATTGCTGGTGAGAGACCAGGAAGACCTACTTCAGAGAAGCGACACTGCACAAGGCATCTTTGCCCAGAAAATGAGCCCTGAGAGCAAAGAAAGAAATCAAGGCAGTGCCCAAGGGGCTTAGGATGGTTCCAACACCAAGGTCCAAACAGGCAGTTCATGGGATATATAAGTAGAGGATGAGCAGGATCATGACAACGTATATATCACAGCAATATAAAAAAAAATCCAAAATCTAATGCATTACTGCACACTGCTCATAAGAAAGTAGGAAAAAAAATGCCTAACAACAGTTGGACACATGGCTTAATATATTCCTGGAAGGTGCTCGGATACTTTAGTCATTAGCACAGGATAAAACCCTACAAAAACCACATGAGACTATAAAAAAAGCATGGGAGGAAAAACTAATGGGCCGGAAGAAGAACAATAAACTGACAGATGGGAGGTCCCAGCTCAAGAAGAATTTGAAGGAATGGAAAGATGTATTCTTGGAAGAGGAAGGGTACATCAGGTAGCTGACATATTGAGTTTCCAGGAAAGAGGGTAGAGTATTAATGACAGTGCAGCTGACGGTTCCAGCAGCTACCAGCGAAGTGATTTGCCCTCCTTTTTCAGCTGAAGAGGTGACAGTGTGGATATGGCAGCTGATTTACATACATCATCATAACTTCCATAGAAATATCAGATTTCTTTATAAGGACTTGTAGTATCAGCTTTGCAGGTCAGTGTCAAAGTATATCAGAGCCACTGGAGACAAAGGGGAAGATTTAGAGAGGCACCAAGGTGCCTAAAACAGGGCTTAACCTGAATATAATTGCCTAATTAAAAAAKAGATTCAAAAACCCCCTGCTCCAGAAACAGTAAATGTATTACAGCTAATATTTAGGACCATAAAGACCATTGGAAATAAATTCCCACTATCTAGGCAGCTAAGTGGCTGTTTCCTCTCAACTCCACTGCGATCCCGATATAGGTCTCTGAATGCTGTGTTGTGAGGGGACCCAGTCCCAAAGGTGAGCTTGGACTAGTGTTAACACACAGTAGCAGTGCGCTCTTTTTTCACCCCTACTTTTAGCCTTTGTAACAAAAAATACGTACGTTCTGCGATAACAATGCTGGCTTTTGTGTAAGGCATCTGTCTTTAGCTACTGTGAGCTGCCCAGCTGGCTGCACAGGCCACTATTACTGCTTCAAATCATCCCACTTCAAAAAATATCTGTGTTTTATGGATTACAACAAGCTGTAAGTATTCAAGGGACCCAAATTGACAACTGAATATTGTTACAAAGTTTAATTTCAGTTTATTTGTAAAAGGTTGTGAAAGGTTATTAAGCACCTTTACTTTCTTGAGTAAGTTTTTATGCAATCAAACTATACTACCTAAATGCATGGGGGAAGGAAGGAGTGTTACATTAGCATATCAGAGGCAAAACTGTTTATAGGATTGGGCTGTAACTGAATACATATCCCTGTCCAGCATGACAAGTAAGGAAGAGGCACCAAGAAAGCTGCAGAATACTAGGTTTTCAACTGTAAGCCAAGTTTACTAATGTACCAAGGTTTTGGAGCATATAAAACAACTGAGGACCAGCATGGTGTTTGCTATTACTGCTTCCAGTCTGATTTTAGTATGTTCTCACCATCTGCAGATATCCCATGCATTTTTGACATCCTTTATGGCATGTAGATTTTGCTACAACAAAAATTCAGGATGTGGATTTTTGCCAGTAACAAGCTGAAGTTGCTCAGAGCAGCATTAAATGCTATCATGCTGTTAGATTAAGTAACCTATTTTCTCTGCTAGCACAGATTGTACTTTAGTTTTGCCCCTACACCTACCAAATTGCTGTTTCTTGCAACATTTCCTTTTGAAGCTAGTTTGCCAATCTCCAAACCAATGTTATTTTCACCAAAGGGAAAAAGGGCTTGTAAATGAGTTCAATAAAAGTAGGATCTTGCCCTATTTGTGAGACCATTTTTATGTTTCAAAAATCAAAAATCAAAAAAAAAAAAAAAAAAAAAAAAAAAAAAAAGCAGTAAGGCAAAATAGAGAGTTGTATTTCTTCATTACTTTTTAAGCAGAACTCTCCTGTGATTTTAAATAGCTGCCTTTAAATGGATGGGATCCAATTTATAAATGGATGGGATGAAGTGACTCATGAGATATTGGTACATGTGTTAATACGAAACAGGTTTTATATAGCAGGTAGCTATGGCATGTACCCCATAGATGTACATGGTTCTAAAACTACTGACATATACCAAGTACTACTCCATTTAACACATTTTGCTCCCTTCTATTTTTTAAGCTTCTTTTGAAAACATCCCTCCCGTCATCTCTCCTCCACCAACTACCAAGTTTTTCGTATTTCTATTTCTAGTTCCTTAAAGGGAATAATCCTTGACGGAGACAGTAAGAACAGAAACAAGCAGTTTGAGTGAAATGTGAATGCTGGAGTATACACTCCAGCTAGGGCACTTCTAGGACATTTCATATAAATACTAAACAGGCTGGAGAAATAAAAAAAAAAATGCAAAAAGAGACCAAACTACAAGAAACCAGTCGCATCGATTAGCTGATTAGTTTGCCAGTGAGTGATTAGTCAGAAGGACTTGAATTAGTCAGTCCAGCCCTGCCTCCCATGAATAAAATGTGGGGAGGACACTCTTTCCCACCTTCAGTGACAGATGATATCTGTTTTCTCCTGCGAGTTTGAATTTAAGAGCCACTGAAGCTCAGCAAGAGTATATTCTGGCTCAAATGAGCTGAAAATTGCATTCAATTTGAATTTCAAAACTAGAGGAGAAGGAGGAATGGGGGGGGGAGAGGGAGGGAGCTCACCAGTACCCATCAAGACAGTTCACTCTTTAACTACTTCCTGCTGCATTGAGGCTGACTGGAGAGTTTAAACCCAGTGCATGATGCAAAGGAAAGAGCATTGCTGGACAGCAGCCCAGTCTGAGTTTAAAAATAGACATTTGACTGCCAGGATCAAAGCAAACTCTGCTTTTATGTATATTACAAGCTATATGTTCAGAAGAGAAAGATTCTTCTGGTTACTTGAGGAGAGGAGCTATCTTTACGCAGTCTGAAGGTAGGGCTGGGGAGAGGGAGGGAATGCCAAGTTTTTCCACTGGAAAATCCTCAATAATACATTCTTATCCAAAGTACTTGCCATCCCCTTGAACAGAGTGTATGTACTGAATGTATGTATTGAACTCCCATGAATGTAAGGTTCATTCAGGGTTACGTTTTTTAGTGTGGGGTAACATTTAATTTATGTCTTTGTGGGTGAAGGGATTATTTCCCCTTCCTTTTGTGCATTAAGTTTACTGTTATATCTGATGACACTGAAAGAAATGGAGTTACGCCTACAACCCAAATATATCCTGTAATTTGATGGCATGATGGCAGTTGGTCTGTTTAGTGCAATTGTCCAATATTCAGTATAATAATGATAACATACCAAATCAAGAGGTTCTTCAGCAAATTTCTTACCAACTTCCRTGTGCAATTTGACCTAAGGTTTTGGAGTAATAACAAAAAATTACAATTAATCATGAGTAATAATTAATAACTTAAGGATTAAAATGTGCCCATTTATATATTTGGGACAAGAGTTTTCTATCTATCCTTGAGACGCTTTTCCTTTCCAAAACAGCATGCTTGCAATAGCATTTCATAACCAGGCAGTTCASCCATCAGAGAAACTGGGTTTACACTGTGGCATGATATTTATGATATGACATTATATTCATGGACTAAAGGGTCTCTATTATACCCAGTAATAACGCCAYACCCTGTGATGCAGCTTATATTTCAAATCCTGGTGATGCTATCGCAGGGTTTTCCCCTTCATAACCAAGTATTGTTTCATTGATAAATCAGTAAATTACCATCTTTTTTCATATATGTGATCTAAGTCAGGATCCAACCCCCCTCCTCCCAAAGAAAAAAAAAAGAAAAGTGAGGTCAATTTTCCTGGCCATTGCATTTAATAAAAGCTCCCAGGCAACAGAGTTAAGCACACATTAATAGGTATACCTTAGTATGCTATGCCTTCAGCAATTCTTTGATTTCTCTCTACGGAGAAAGACTGCATTAACACGCAAAGTGAGCTACAGTATCCTTTTTTTAAGCTTCTCCTATCACTGAATTAACTTTTTTATCTGTTCTTCTCACAGATAAAGAGACTACTTGAACAATCTCTACATTCCATTTTGCGAGCTTATACAGACAGGAGAAAAGTTCCCAAATAACGCAGTCACACGCACCAGAATGCCTACGCAGGCACCCTTGGGAGCGCACAGTTCTGTGCACAAGGCATGCAGTCACATGTCTTGCATTCACAGTCACTTGGAAAACCTCTTACATTACATGTGCACAACATAGTTCAGGGAAGTACTCAGCGCTCAGGACACTTTTTAGGTACTCAAATGGGCATTTACATGCCTCACTTCAGCAGGCGTTTTTGAGTATTAGTGCTTCACATTTTATTCTTGCATTGTCCTCTTGCTATCTAGATTGTAAGGTAAAGGGGGGAGCCTCAGAAATGATGAACTCATTCCTGAGAATTCTCCAAGTTACCCTCCAAAATACTAGAGTTTCCTCAGTGCAGACCCTCGAGGACGGTTCCTGGGAAAAGAAGAAAAAATACACAGGACTGGTTCCAGCACGCCATCTCTCTCTCTCTC
>NW_028185339.1:2464705-2546382 GCF_003343005.1 Rhea americana | reverse complement strand
AGAGCTTCACATCAAGGGAAAAAAAAACGCTTTCTCTGAAAATCAGATTACCTTCTATTACAGTGCTTAATTTACTGAAGTCGATGTATACTTTATAAGAGGTAGAGGAGGACAATAAATGTGCAAACTGTATTGAATACCCCTGACAGATCATTCTTCATACTAGACCTGAGCTTTCAGACCCAAAACTACTAATACACAATAGGAGCATTAGCCTGATGACACCGTCACACTAAATAGCTACAGGGCTTCCAGACCAGAGCTGAACCATGTTCAGCCCGCTCCAGTCCACCTGCAGCTACTCACGTAGATGGTGCCCCTGATGGTGCTCTGCTGTCTCAGCTGAGACAGCCCGGCCCGATACCGTTACGGCTGCAGGCGCTCAAACTGCTCTTTGGTCTAAGCGCTATTAGCGGCCYGAGAGAAACACCGAGCCAGCGTGGGTAACATAAGCATGGCATTAGAGGAATTGACAATTTCTCCAATGTATTGGACACCAGAGTAGTTCAGCTGAATAGCATGCTTGCCCACGTAATGCTGCAAGGTCAATAAGACCTTATGTTATTTACTAGGTGAGTGCTGTTTTTTTTTTTTTTTTTTTTTTTGCATTGAAGTAGTTTGTCAAGACTGACTTGCCCATTTTGAAAAAAACGTTCTCCATTTTTTTACAGACATCAGCCCCTTTTGTTTTGAGTATCACTTACTTATGTAATATTGCATAAGTAACATTGCAAAGTGTTAATGTAACTTAACTACGAAGAAAACCTAAGAGGGACAACAATTTCACACAGGAGCCATGTTCCCCTAACTTCTTTCTGTCCTCTAACTGCCTGCTATCAAAATTTGGGAGGCAAAAAGTCAGATGGGGTGAAAATTAGCATATGAATGCAAAAGTCACTAGATATGAACTCCTCCACCATTTTCTCCTATACTGTTTTACACCACAAGTGTTCTTATTGTGAGTTTGCCATGAAGACAGAAGAAAAAGATTGCCATGCATCTAAGACATTACATTTCTACAGCCAGCTAAAAGAAGATTAAAATGGCAAAAAAAAAAAATGTTGTTTTTTGTTGTTGGCTTTCTTGTTAAGTGAGACAACTATGGCTTCAAATAATTTAGATGGCAAAGGGTGAGGTTTTCTAAAAATGACATCCCAGAGCTTCTGCAAATCCGTGCTGTCCAGTAAAATGATGTCCTCCATAGAAATGCCACCTCTGTAAGAAGTGGCATTACAAAGACAGCGAACAACCAACATGATGGGAACTGTTATTTCGCAGGTGCCCTGGAAAGACGACGCCTCCCAGCAAAGTGCAGCGTGCAGCTATGCAAGCCTCCCCAGTGCCGCTACTGGTACCGGTTCCAACCGCAGCCTGTAAAAGTCCATCTCTGGTTGCTGCTATGGCAAAATACTGCTGATGATTTATTAAGAGCTCTTAGCTGCATCAGACAGTTTATAATTAACAGCTTCTCCTTTTCTTAAATATAAATAAATACATAAATGAAATCAGAGCTGCTAAGTGCTGGGTGTATCCAGGGCTTCGATGACATCACCGGCAACTGCCAGGCACCCGGGCTGCAAAAATAAAGAAAGAGTTGGGGGGGGCAGCGGGAGACAGGGTATTTACTCAATCACTACCTATTTCTGAATTTCCTTCAAGCTGGCTTGGACCAAGAGCCATCAATTATTTAAAAGAAGTAACATGATGCTTCCTTTGTTGAGGCAAATCTGCAAGCAGACCCCAAGAGAGAATAAAAAATGAATTAGGCAGAATTTATTAGTGCGCTTGAAGAAAACAGATTCAGCTATCAGAGCTGACTGCGGTTTTTAAAGTAGTGTATTTCTGCCCGTGAACAATAGTTCCTTTCTTTCCCCCTTACCCCACTAGATCCTCAATAATCTCACCTCTTCCCTTGCCTTGTGCTTCCCCCCCTCCTTTTTTTTTGAAGAGGGCATAACACTGAAAGAGGCATCAATCACTCCTTAAACTTCTTCCTTCTTTTCTGACTTGACTTGATGTATTGTCTTCATTTAAATTACAAATATACTAATCTAAAACACTGTTTACCAAGCAGCATATTAAATGAAAGATGCAAGAAATTGCATCACTCACATTTTAAAAATGACTTTAGACTCCGGGACACATAAAAACAGCAAGACAGGATGAGCTGCCTTGGCTGCTATATTTCAATCCCAGCAAATGAGATTCAGTTCCTGTGGTTTTCTGCTCAGGACATTGCAACTCAGGTGGCTGGTCCAGCCACGCTAACGGTGCCAAAACCAGTACAAAAGCGTTTTCTTAGCAGACTGCCAGCGTGAGTTAGGACAGCGCCGGGGAGAGACGTCCAGGGCCAGCGAYGCCTGCGCCTCCGTCCCTCCGCCTGCACCTCGCAGGAGCAGGAGACGGCTCCCGTCCGGGCTCTGAGGAAGGGCACGCGCCGCACCGGCGGAAGGAGGGGCTGTTCGGAGGAACCCGGCGCATCCTTCACGCCGGGAAAACGATGCATTTAGATCGCTTCTGGGGACCTCTCGTGGGGTCCGGCAGCAGGGATTTTCCAAATCCCGCTTCGTAAAAACACGGAGCCAGGTTTACTAACGTCCTCGTGCGGCGGGCACCCCGCCGGGGAGCCAGGCTCCTTCCCCTCTCCCGCGACCCGCGACGGCCACCTCTGCTGGTCCTCCGCCGGCGGGTCGGCGGCAGAGGATAAGGTGCTCGCCGCTGCTCAGTGGGGTGAGCATCAGAAATCACATTTTAGCGGGCCTCTTCCTTCCCCTCTGCTGACCCACAAACAAAGCCTATAAGAAAAGAAAGGGCATTGCCGGCTATTTTTTGTGCTGGTGGGTCTTCATCGAAGAGGTGTTTAGTTCAAAAGCCAAGTAAGTTTGACGGGAACTCTGAACATGGGAATATTTTCCCATGTTAAAAAGATCACTGGAACACTACTTACCAGCATGAGCTTGGAAGAAAAGTAAAAATCTTTGTAAACAGAGACTGTTACTGGATAGGCATGTTTGTGTTCCCCTGTGCTAGCTCGGAGAGCGGAAGTTTTGGCAGATATTGCCTAGTATTAGGCTAACAGTTTGCACACCGAATGCGGCTGGAGAAGCTGAGCACCTGAACACCCACCTGCTGAGCCTCGTTTTACCCTCTTCCAACTAGAAATGTACAGAGGAGCAAAACACTGAGAAATAAACCACTCTGAAGAGGACCTTTTTTTTTTTTTTTTTTTTTTTTTTTTTTTTTTTTTTTTTTTTTTTTTTTTTTTTTTTTTTTTTTTTTAAGAGAAGATTTATGCTTGGTTTTGGGTGGGTGCTGACCGTAGGGGCAGAGCACTAGCATCGACTTCCAAACGCAGGTGCTACCAACGGGACCGCAAGAGCCCACACTTCCTCGCTTCCCACACCGTATCGCACGAGTTGGAAGGGCATGATTAAAACATGATTATGCATCATAAATCTATCATTCATGAATTTGTCTCTGAATAAGTATTTTAAAGGTAGCATCAATTTTCACAATAGTCTAGCTTCTTACATTTTATTTAACTTCCATACCAGATGACTCTCTCAGAGGGAGGAAAAAAGAATAGAAAATATATAATTCAAGTGAATGTGAAAGGAAAGCTGACACTGCGAGGTGCCAAGACAACATCATTCCACTTCCCTTCCTCACCACTTCCTCTTCTTCTCTGGATGGGAATCACAAGATCCCGAATGCCAAACTTTGGAAAATATCCTTGCAGAGGTAGCATCTGCTCCCTTGGCATATTTCTTGAGCAGTTGTATTGGCAGCTTTAGATTTGTCCGAGTCTACCGTATGACAAGACTGCAGATGGGTTGCCTTGGATGCGTTGTCTTCCTGGATGCCATTTGCCTTTTATTAGTGTTTTATTCTATGAAAACATATGTACAAATCTGTATGTAGAAGGTTACATGCACACATGATTTCACACCAGTAAGTCGCTTTGTCTAGCCTCTGTCTAGATTTTTTTTTACTATCATTTAGGCTGGATTTCTGCGAGGTCCCTGACTTTTACTGAAGTCAGTATGTGGCATCAAGCAGATTAGGCCCTTACTGTGTGGATCTGCATTTCAACCAGCTATTCCTCCACGAGCTATAACTCTTCCCATCTGTGTTGATCTTTCTTTGTAAATTAACACCTGAGTCCTCAGAATATTAGACATGTARGAAAGCTGCTTATTTTGAGTTAACTTCTGTTCCCACTGAAATCAATGGGAGTTTTGCCATTTGTCCATTATTCAAAGGAATAAATAGTAGAGCTATGACATCATTGTCATATATGGTGGGACTGGTCTATAACTGTTGCTTTCTTAGGTTTATGTTGTCTCCTTATCTCCCATACACTAACCCATACACTAATCCCATAGTCACAAACCTGAGTACATATATATATATATATATATGTATATATATATATTTAACTGCAAAGAAAATGAGTTCAGGTCCAGTGAATCACAACCTGCTACTAAAAGAAAGGAACCTGAGGGAAAAAGAAGGCATCTAATTGAACTGGAGGATACAGAACAAAGAAAAAAGAGAGAAATAAAAATTAATTATAAATACACCCAAGATAATCTGAAAAGCATTTTCCTAACCTTTCTGAAACACCTTTCTCTTGTTGCTACAGTATTTGCTAGAATGTTTCATGAATACAATATAAAACAGTTTTAAAAGGTATTTTAAATGAAAAGTAAAACAGAGAGGCGAAACTCTGAAACYAGTAAGCATTCTTAGACCATGTTTTAATATGATAACCTTTTGTTTCCTGGATGGATAAAGGCACAGAGCTACAAAACTACAAGCCATTTTTTGATTTACTGTTACGTACTGTTCCAACAAAGCATAAAGTATACTGAGTGGTATCCAAAAATGGGCTACCTACCACCTGCCTACAGTCACCTCTTCAGGGAAAACCTCGAGAAAGACAACTTACATGAGACAAGAGGCTCAAACATGGGCTCTGGGTAACCAAAATGAGAAGTTAATTTCAGAAAATAAAGCACAGAACTAGAATCCCAGATATTAGCAGCTAGAAACTCTGAAAAATCATTCAAACTGACCTCTCCACTGTGATTTTCACCTAGCCTGCAAAAAGAGAACATCTGTCCTAACCACCTTCACAACCTAAAATGCCAACCTCGCAATAGATGTACAGCGCAGAATCAGTTTTGATACAACTATACAGTTATTTACTACTTCTTTAGAAGTTCTTAAAAAGTTTCTGACAAAGAGAAGGAGAATGAGGTATCACTGAGTCCACCTCTCAGTGAGACTTTTGGGAATTGGGCACAAACATAATACCAAAAAATCGCACCTGCTCCCAGCCCTRATTTCATGCCTATTTCCTGATCTTTGTGCTGGGTTGCTCATGTCCACCTGCACTGTCCCACTCTTAATCAACCTTGCTGTTCCTCAGCTAAAAACATGCTTCTGGCAGGAGCAGAAGAGCCTAAAAAATCAAGTCCAAAAACTTAAGGAAGTCTACAGAGGGATGACTCTGGGAGACATCTACACCTTTCACATCAACATTTGACATTCAGACCTCTCAATTCTAGCTCATCTCCAGTGAATTAATACATTAAGGACCAAAACCTGTTTGACAAAATTGTACAGTCAGTTTGACACAAGTACTAAATAGTCTACAAGGATACAATTTAGCTTACATAAATGAATGCTCTCAACTTCAGTTAGAGAGGACTGAATACTCTTCTAAAAGGGAATACGATAGCTTGGCAGTAATTATCTAAGCAAGGGCATTTCATTTTGTATGCTTCACCATGGTATTCATGCATCATAAATACAGATAAACCCAGAACACATATATTCTTACAACACACAACATGTCCACATTCACATCATATATACATAATACATATAGCCACTTTAGAGAAAATGGTTTATACTTGTGGGGACTTCTCATGAGGCCTATAGTAATCAAAAATACACAATGCTCATAAATCATAAAAGGAAGTAATCATATTTAATTTAGTAACAGGGAAAACAAGGCAGAAAATAAATGTGCCCATGCTTAAACTGTGATTCTCTGAGAATAAAACCTAGCGTTCTAAATCAGAAAACATCACCCTTGCCATACTGAGCCAAAAACTACATAAACCTCTTTATGCCACAAGCTACAAGTAAAAATGTCAATGTGAAAGACTGGAAGAATAATTCGCTTTGCAGTTCAGCAGATATTTTCTCTTTTTTGGAGGTTGCATGTTGGACAGACTGTTATACACAACCCACATAAGTGTTCCTTTTCAGAGACCTTAAGGCACTGCACATTCTTGTTTGAGAATGGGTGCTGAAACCCTTGAGAAATAAAAAGGAATGGGATTTATGTCTGATGTCCTGAGAGCTTTGAGCAGCTGAGTAAAACGGGGCCACAATCAATCATCAACTTCAAAAAAAAYCTAACCTGTCCGATGTTCTTCTAAGTTAAGCGGTTTGGAAAATTTGAATCAACTTTTTTTAATACTTTCAGCATAATCAAAATCAGATTTTGGTGAAATGATAATCCTGCCCTCCTCATCTTTTTCTATGAATGTTGTAGAGAAATGAAAACGTGTAACAGCTTTCAATGTGTCTTGCAGGAAGAGAGATGAAGACATAATATGACTCTCCACCACATACCATTCGATTAGAGGAGGGTTTGAGAAGTTGATATTCCCAGATGTTTCACAGATGTGATAAGGCTTCTGGAAAAATCACTAAACAGCTGAGCTACTGGAGGAATTTCTATTTGAATGAAAAAAAAAAAAAAGAAAGGAGAGAGATAACTGTGGGCATCAGGAGATATGTATTCTCCTAACTCATGAAAACTGCATTTAGAAAGAGTTTTGATACTATGCTATATCCCTGAACAGCTTAAACTCTCATTGATCTTAGTGAGAATCGAGAACACTCCAAAAAAACATGGAAGGGACTTGAAGTAAGTATGTGATCTGGTATGATCAAAGTCACAGAGCATCATTCATTATCAGTCCCCATCAAACAATGTGCATTATGTTAGTTAAAATTTTTACTCATAAGGTTAACATTTAATTATAGAGCAATAATTGCCTATCATCAATACAACATCAATAACACAGGTTAAAACAGGTAACAATACTCTGTTTTCTAAATTGGAGTATTTAGCAATGCCACTAAATATTTAAATACTCTTTAGCACAAAAGGCAAGTGAACCTCAAAAACGAGAACTATGAAGTATTGTTTGTATTCCCTGGTATGTATAAACACACTATCAACTCCCTGCATTTTCATTTAGTATCAGAAAGAGCTTTCCAGGGACTTAGATGCTGCTGTAAGTGTCAATACCCATGTTACTATTTATAGCACTATAAACTACATTTTGAGTTATATTGGTAAAGCTAAGCTTAGGTAGCACTTCTTGCATTAAGATCTTAATAYAGAAATATTGCTATAAACGTAGTTTACAGTTTGGAATATAAACACAAATTCAGTGTTACTAATAAATCACCTTCTGGATTACCTGGAAACACACTGCCAAAGCATATTTTATGTAATACACAATGGAGCAAAATGCAACAACATAGATGTATTCAACTTTCCCATTTTCAAGCTGTCACTCAAAAACTTTTCTTCTTTTTTTTTGTAGGTTATTGATCTCACTAGCTTGTGAGCCATTTTTAGCTTTCACTTCTTTTTATAAAAGCTAAGTCAGGGCTCATATGATGCAATCAATTTAGCTTTTTCAATTAGAAAAGAAAGCTAAAAGAAAACCCTAGGACATGAAAAACTACCCACATTTTATCTCTGTCTTTTTTCTTATATATCAACAGCATGCTTAGACACAATACATATTGGGTTTAACCCTGATATACATGGTTAAGACCCMTATCAACAGCAGCAGGATTCCATTAAATTTTACCATGAGACACTGTATGATTTTACCAAAGACTGTTTATCAGGAAGCAACATGTCTGGAAAGGCAGCAAGGTACTGTATGCACCTTCATAGCTGGGAACTTTGGCAATGCCCTGCAGCACAGAGGCTGGGCTGCTGCCCAGGTTTTGCCATAAGCAGCCTCATGCATTAGCATGTTCATGCAGGGATTACTTAGGARGCTGGGTGTCTGGGCTCTTCCCAGGAGTCCTCCTATCCTGCGGGCTCTGCAAACACTAGAGTATAGGCAGAGGGTGTGAGGGTACTCACTGCATCTCTTCCTGGAAGCAGGCTGTCGTGCAGAGAGCAGAGTCGGAAGAAGAGTGAACGAGATTCAAAGTTGGAATCCAGTAGCATGGGGACCTGAGAAACATCCATGTTCYGGGAACCACCTCTGCATTTTGCATTAAAAAAATCCTTGGATAAAAATAATTGGAACAAGAGCCAGAATAAAGGACTAATTCCTCATCTCCCTCAAGAAGCCCCCTCCTCAGAGGCCACAGAGTTAGGTTCCCTTGCTTACTTCATCTCTTTCTCCATCACTTTTGCATTTATTTCTGCATGACTGCTGGATGTCAGACACCTCCTTTAGGCACAGTAAACCCTAAACTGAGCAACAGTCTGCATCTTTACCTGTGTGCTTAATCTCTAATAGGTATTTTTTTGATACCAAAGATACAGAAATGAATTCATATTCTTGCATCAAGTTCTGGCATTTACTTTAGGTCACTTGGCTTTTCTGTAGGTACTTTTGGTATTCTGGGGGAAAACAAAGGATCCGTAGCTTGGACCACATAACCTGACATAGCTAATGAGAGAAAATAGCACTGAATATCACGTAACTGATGATTTACTCAGACTASCAGCTCGTGCTTAATTTCAGGCTCCTCTTCAGGTTTATCTCCAGCTGTTATTCTGATCAATCATCAGATCATAGGAACTTATTTAACAGATTTAGCTATAAGTTTTGTTTTCTTTTCAGAGCAGAGGTGCTATGCTTGACTTGTGTATGTATAAAACATACACAAGTTTAAGGGAAATGTCTAGCAGTGATTAATTTGCTCACACAAGAGGAGTATTTCGAGATACAGAAGACAGAAGATACTAAAATACAGTTAAAACCTGCTCTTCTAACTGTGATTTTTTTTATTACCTTTTTCTTTCTTTTCCTCAATTTTTAACCACACACATGCATTTTTTTAACTCCATCATAGGCAGTCACTACTAAACCAGCTGTTAATAGACAATCAGTAGACCTGAATAGTTGGGGTGATTGTCTGATTATTTAATCAAAACTGTTTTTTAGGTACCTCATTAGGGTTTTAATGGCAAATGGCATCAAGCAATTAATCAGAAAACCTGCAGACACTGGAAATCTTGTCCTGAAAACCTTATACCCTGCATACACATAATTCTTCTGAGCATATGTCAAGAGGAAAAGCAGTTTGTTGTGCTCCATTTGGGGCTATAAGGAAGTTCGATGTACAGTGTTTAGAAACCAGTGGATCTCATAACTAATTGCCAGTATTGCAAAGGATTGCATAGACAGTAAGCAGCAGTCACACCCAGACATGATTTAATGCAAATATTCTGGTGATGGATGAGCAGTGTGGTCATGGTCATGGATCTTTAGAGCGGTTCTGAACCTTATCATCACATTTTCCTTTCTGTGGAGGGGCAAGTGGGGGATGGAAGGATCTTTGCAATACCACTGAGAATCATCCTTAGTGCTAGTAATAAGATTTTTGTTAACCTCATTACTGGTACTTCTGTTGTTATAGTAGTAACGAATAAYGGAGACAAAGGTAGGCAGAAGAAGAAAAAAAATAGTGATTCATACCTAAATGGTGGCCTAAACTACTTTTGGATATCTTGCAGGTACATATTTTATTTGCTAGAAACTCATTTTGCTCCTAAATACTGTTGCAGAGATTGGTATGAATACAAAGATAAAGCAAGGTCTTTAGCAACAGGAAAAGGCACTTTGGGTTTGCACCCCCTTAATTCTAGAAATAACTGGGTATTGCATTTATTCCTCACAATGCTGGGAGTTTGCATTGCCCATTCTTAATGCAGGTATGAGCATGTATTAGTATAAACATATATTTTAAAAACAATGAGAAAGTGATGAATTGGCCACTAGCAGTTTTCTTGACAGCAAGGTGAAATGGTAGCTACGGTGACCAGGGGATGTCCTGGTTCCTCCTTGCAGAAAGGTATTCAGTGCACGTAATAATTATTCATCCATCTCGTTCACACTAAAGGCATCGGCAATGCAATTTTAGCCTGATAATCAAGACCATATGACAAAAACCAAGGCCATTAGGGACCAATTTCAAGTATTCTCTGCAAGACAATGATTTTCCAACTGCACTTACATATGCTGAATAGTTACTTCTGCACGACTGCACCTGCTCTCATTTATGTAGCCCTCCATCCTCTCCCCTTTCTCTACCCCTTCTTTTCTTGTAATGCAAAGAAGGAAAGTTTCAAAGCGTTGCGGGATTCCTCCTAGAAACAGATTCAATTTATTTATATTTCTGGCTGGCTACATGCTGTGAGCAAATAAGAATCTGGCAAATGTTAAAGTTAGTTTGTGCTAATGTCAGATCAAATTCCACCCTCAGTGGATTTTGTGGGGCTGCATTAATGTAAATGAGAGCAGAATTTGGCCCAATACTTTCATTCTCTTCCTATACATACTCAAATTAAATGAATATTTTGGACAATCTCTTCCCTCCTCTACACACACAGGCATAACTCTCAGTTGGAGTCTAATCTCAGTTACAATGGTGACTTCACTGAAGTTTTTTGCTGGGTTTATGGGTTTATGCTAGTGCTGCACATCTGAATGAGATGCAGCGGGACTATTTGTTTGAGTAAAGTGATCAGGATACAGCCCTTAGTCTCTGGGTCAAGTTTGCTCTACTAGTAAAATTTTTTCTCTTAATTACTTTCTGCTTATTTCTGACTTTACTATTTCAGTATCATTGACATAATAATGTTGCCTTTGAAAAGACTGTAGCATCACTGTAAATCAAAGCCCCATAAGGTTAAAGGCTTCAGTTGCCAGAAGGGAAAAAATGCCAAAATTATTTTAAAATTATACAGAGTATAACTCAAAGACTCCAGTGTATTTTAATTTAAATGCTCCTAAGGAAATGAATATACCTTCCAGCTTTTTCAGACACAATTCAAATAATAAAAGCAATAATAAGCTCCATTATTAATGATGTAACAACCTTTTCTGGCAGAAAATAGAACCTATAAAATTAGTGAGTAACATGTAAAAAAGCCAAAATTGTATTAGGAAATGATCCCATAATAATGCATACCAGATCCTAGTCCTGTAAACCTTTACTTGCATGAGTGATCCCGTCTCACAAAAGAAGCGCTTGAGACTTCAATGGGCAATCCTTACAAGTGAAAATTATTCATGAATTTGAATAAGGGTATCAGCCTTCTCTTCTCTGGCAGTGATCTATCTCCTGGCTACAAGGCCCTCTTCAAAATTAAAAATAAAACAAAAATCTTACAAAAACCAAAATACACATGTATTTCTCAAAGAAAAAAAGAAGGTCTGCTAATTCATTATTAGAATGAGAAGAAGTACTCATGGATCATGTCTTTGCTCATATGTATTCTAGGCCAGTATTTTCCTTGTATCCTATAATAATTTAGGACAATGGCATCAGAAAGATCAATGTAGCTGCATCCTAGTATTGAATTAATTTCACAGAACTATTAGTGTCTTCTAGAAACTACAGTAGTGAATCCAAAGAAAGAGAAACTTGGCTTACTAGCACTAGTGCTGTTTTTTGATGGATAATTATCATGATGTCCAGTAAAAAAGACTGTATGGTTTTTCAAACACTTGGTATGAGCATGTCCTTCTTCTGTGTCTATCACGAGTAAAATTACACAGATACAGAGTCTTGCTAATACTTGGGAATAACATGAGACCGGGAAGCAAAAGAAAATTCAAAAGAGGGAAGGATACTGCTTTTTATTTGTTTGCTTTTCCCCCATATGTGTCTAAGAGACATACAGCAAAACCAATCACATGTAAAGGAATCAAAACCTGAGATACATCCTGAGATACGTTAAGATTGAGATCTGTTTTCTCAAATTTCAGGGATTTCATTGAAATTCTTAAAACCCTCCACCAACCGCTTTTTTGGTATGGCTGCAAAAGGAAATTTACCTCAGTGGCATTTTTGCAGTATGTTTCATGGACACAATTTTCTACCTCCCAGCAAATACCAATAGTGCTTCAACTTCATTTAAATGTCTTAATTCAATTGAACCCAGAGGTCACTGACACCTCAGTAATTTCTATTTAAAACCATTCAGCCAAAAATAAATAAACAAAAACAAAACTGGAACAGAATCTCCTCTGGAGATTTTCCTCATTTTAAAAGAAATTACCCTGCCTGACTTTTTATAAGATAATTATTGCAATTGTTTTGCCTAATGAATATAGTTCAAGTATTATAATGTCATGCTATGCATCTTGAATAAGGAACAATTAACAGCGCTTTGTTCTCTTGACATCCCAGGACACATCTCAAAAGGAAAGCTTAGCCCTAAAGATTTGTTTTTCTGGCTAAACAATTTATTGAACATAACAAAGGTAGGATTCAAAGACATGCCTATGAACAATTTTTGTCAAGAAACAAACCAGGGACATATTGTTAGTAGAGATCTTAGACAGATCTGATCATTTCATTCCCTAACCATTCCTACATACGCAAAACATACCAGAAAATGAAAGCTTTTGCTTCCAAAGACTATGGGCTTGATCAGAGAACAAGAGCTTTACATATGTCATTCCACTGCCTTCAGTGGGATTACTCTTGGTTTTACATCAGTGTAAGCAAGAGGAGATCAATTTGCTGATATTTCAGTTTTCATTCAGGTAACAAAATTGATCTTTATCAGTTTTCATATAGACTGTTGGGGCAAAATTCTAATTTAAATTATACCAACATAAAGGTGAAGCAATGCCCTTGTCTTGTTCTTAAGAATGCACCTATAATAAATGGGAATACTTTACCTTATTCTTTCTACACTTCCATCCTTCAGAAACCTATCTCATGCTCAGAGACAACCATTTGCCTGAGTTAGTAAAAAGGACATTTGAAGAATAGAGACCAATCGTGCCCAGGGACACCTATCTACAACTCTCAGTGCATTTGAATCTCTGGGAAGATTTGAACATCAAGAGGTAAATAACCCATTCTACAAGACACAAGAGGAATGAAGGAATTTTCCAAAATCATGGAAAAGAGCAATATGCGGTGTTTCCCTGAGTCACCCACCACGGAAGGTCACTAGAAAGGCCATGCTGGGCCCATGCAAGTAACTGAAATTACCTGAGGACCGATCCTGTCTCACCCAGATTTCTCTGCATTGAAGGATTGTGGCACCTCATAGGAGGTGCTCAGTAATTTCCAGAATCAAGGAGGACATTGGATCAGCTCTGTGAAAATCAAAATAACACCTTCCAGCTGTCATGACCATCACCAGAACTTCATTACAGCTGAGGACTAGAGCTTTCTTCAGCTACACCTCTAAAGCTAAAACTCACTGTCAGGTCATYGGCATATTGCTGGGTGGCACCATGGTACTTTCCAAGAGGAATTATTTTCAGCTGCCCCAAGCTGGAGGGTAGAAGTTTTCAGTCAGCCACAAGGACAGAGGGCTACTGAAAAAGTTCTTCACARATCTCATTGGTAGGCTGTGCATTAACTACTTAAAATCAAGAATAATGCAATTTTGGGGGAACATCTTTTTGGGTGGCCATGAAAACATGTCTCAGGCTAGTAAAATTTATGAGAAAGTGACCACAGTACCGTTCAGATTTACTCTTTCTAGCCTAGAAAATAAATAGAAAGCTAAGCTTGTCAGTTTG
This sequence comes from Rhea americana, assembly GCF_003343005.1. Lineage (NCBI taxonomy): Eukaryota > Metazoa > Chordata > Aves > Rheiformes > Rheidae > Rhea > Rhea americana. The sequence continues at coordinate 2,532,544 of NW_028185339.1, read as the reverse complement.
TCACCATCTTCCTGCTCTGCATTTGTAAAAGAAATAACATTGGCAGGGAAATAATATGAAAATGTATCACACACAGAGGCTGCAAGAAGATATAATGTTATTTTACATATTTGATATAGAGCCTAAATTAAGCTGCAGAAAAGGGGCCATGAATCTTCACAGCCTCATTATAAAGCCTCCCTAAACCTCAAATACAGGAAAATACATTTCATAAACAAAGACCCAATAGGATTTTAATAGTATAATAAATTTCCCTGACGTTCACCACTAATCACATTTCAAAATATATTTTTAAGAAGAAAGTTCATTCAACACAATCCCAGATTTAGAAAACGAGAGTAAAATAAGCATAGGTTATATCTGGCACACTTACTTGAGCCCATCTTTGACTGAAATCTTCAAATTTGCACTTTTAATAAGGTTGGCTATRATTTCATGGCAGTAAACAAATATTTTCCCTTGACCTCTCTTTTCCTGGTTGGGATGTGGGCTTAAGCCGTAACAGTATTCACAGACACCGATTTTCAGAGTCAACTGAGACGTCAAGGTGTGTGTGTGGGAGGGGGAGTCCAAGCCTTTCTCCTGTCACTCTGAAACAAGGCCATCTCCATCCTACCCCTTGGCACTGTCCCTCTGCTCACCAGCACTCAGGCACTGCCCTTCACTTCCCATCACTGCTTGTTCATTATCCACATCTAAGGGAATCAGAGCCCCTTTATTCTTTCATGTATCTCCTGCTAAAGGAAAGGTTCATATAATTTTACAGAAAGGACACCATCAGTTGAACTATTTTTTCTCTATTTTAAGAAGAATTCTTTTTCATGTTTTGAACAATGTTAAAGATGGTGAATTCCTTTTACATGGTGTTTCCAAGTTATGGGGAGAGGTATTTTTCCTGAGTTTTTCTTTTTTGTGTGTGTGTAACTAAAACTTTGTGGAGGAGAGAGACGCCTGAGAGCTTGCCAGTCACAAAGGGTGCAATTCTCTGGAAAGAAACAAAAAACACCGGGCGCACTCACATTTTGCTATATGCATGGCAACCCCAAACCAGCAGGCTTTAGCCCAGAGCAATTTGGCAAATGAGAATGCATGCAGATCTTTAAAGAAAGCATACAGTYTTGTCTCATTAAAGGGTACCTTTTCACTGCAGTTCTCATGCAGGTTTGAATTGCTATACTGGCATCTGACATTAGAGCATCTAAGTGCTGTCAAAACTGGAATAAGCTCACCAGCTCATTTGACTAAACCCATTGAGGGCCTTCATACAGTAATACCATTACTGACCTGGGTTGAATTCAAATGCATTTGGAGTGCTTGATATTTATCCAAATTATGCCCATTGAAATATCCCTGGCAGAACAACAGATAACATCAGATTAAAATGTATCRTTATAATTACTTCAAAGAGATGTCTAGTATAGAAATAATTAGGTGAGTAAATATTTTTAATTAAATTATTATTTTTAAATTATGTTAAAACCACAACTTGCATCTATGGACTTTGTTGCAAAGACACAAATGCTAAGAATTCAGGGTCTGAATATGAATAGTCAAGTTAACCTAATACAGTTGTTATACCATTAACTTCAGTGATGTGGTTCCAGGTTTACACAAGCAKATTTAGGGCTAGAGCCAAGATTCAACAGATCAATAAAAATCTTTCTATGAGCTGCAATTGGCATGATAAACCCCTGAGAAAAGGTCTGGGATCCTAGCACCATCCCACTTAATAAGACTTCTCTTATCTTGAGCTGTACGTTTCTAAAATAATGTTCCTGCTAATAGTTTTCATTCACCTAACCACCAACATGAAAACCAGGCAGGCATGAAAGCAGGCAGTCATAAGAAACAAAATTAAAAGTAGGCATAAATTTCTTTGATCAGAAATATTCAAAGTATTTGACAAAATCTCCTGAAGTTTTGTACCACTTCTGCCTTTCAATGAGATTTCATAATAAAATAGCTGCATAACACAGATAGGGAAATAAATCGCAAAAGTAAACAAATGAAAGAAATGAAGCTAGTCATACTGGTTGGGATTTTTTAAAAGAARCATTCCTTGCTGATCAATTCAATGGATTCTTTCTGTTAATGGAGGAAATAAAAGAATGTGTTTTAAATACCATACCGCTTAAGACCATAATTTACATTTATAATCCTCTTTTCTTTAAACAACAGTTTGACACCTTGAACATAAAACTATGTTTCACAGATGCTCTCCTCTTTTAATTGAAATCATATCTCAGGTCGAGATCACCACTTTCCTTCTGCTTCTCTAACCTCTTCTTGCCCGAAGGCCTGTAACWTGTGAATTATTTAACAATCATATTTGCAGCTGAAAATTGATTTCTGAGAGAATCCATATTGATTGAGATATGTGAGACTAATGAGTTTGAGGTTAAGGTGTTTAGATATCATTATCTCTGATAGTCTTGAACTAGAATCTTCATATTTCTGTGTCTCTTGTCAATATTCAGTTTTATTTTATATTGCTACTTCCAGCTTTGTTTATGTACTACAATAAAGAGCTGGGATGAATAAGCATTTTGCACAATGTCTGATGCATCTCCAATAGTCTCCCAAACATCTCTCTACTGTGATATCCCACAGAACCAAGGTGGCACAAGCAAAGCTTGGCCAAACTTTCATTTTAGTCAGCTGCAAAAGTAAGTAGCTGGTATGACCTGCTGGACCTCATGTAAGCAAAAATGGTTTATTTAAGCTGAAAATTTGCCTCAGTGCATGGGATTTTGTGCATACCAGAGTGCTTACACTGCAGCAGGTCATTGCAAACCAGGGAGCTGSAATCCCAGGCTGCTGTCTAGCTCCTGCTGCATGAGACCAAGATCTACAGAGCTGCAGCTAGGCCGTCCTGGGTGCACACAGCACCTCAGCCAGAACTGCACATCAATCTGAATACAAGGAGGATCCTCTCCTACAAGTGCAGAAGAGCAGCGGAGCCCCTTTCATTTCTCTAATTACAGGGACTCGAAGGGTGGCTGGTGAACCCCTGATGCAAGTCTGCCATTGAGCATGGTGGTTATGCTTCTGACCCTCAATCTTTTTTGACATGGTAAGAAATAAGGAAATGATGTGACATTTTATCTGCATACTACACTAAGAACCTTACTGCTAGCCTCCAGACATCCATCTACCCATGCACAGGGAAATTCAATTCGCTGGGGCACTCTCTGCCCATTTGGAGAACAGGAACACTTACTTTAACAGTCTTATTGGCTGCAGCTAAATGGAAAATAAAAATAATCTATAGAAACAGAGTATTTTTATGACTTTCAACTACGTATATAATAGTACTACAAAAAGACTGAYATATAGGAATCCGACCTCAATTGCAGCATCTCCCAAAACTGAACATCAGACAGTCTGGAGACCTCTGAATTAACTGTTAAGTTGCTTCATGCTTCCCTCAGAATGAGGGAAAAATTAACTTGCCATAGTGCTGGTCTATGTCTTTATGTGGCCTAGTGACTGCCCAGAGTATTCTCATTCAGTTCCCAAAAGCYGTTAGACTTCTTACGTGAAGAACACTAACAACCAACTCAGAGGGGTTAATACAGGGCCGCTGGTACATGTGGTACATACATCTAGATATCGATGGTAAGTCCAAAATCCATGAGTCAATGCAGGAAAAAGACTTAAGAAGCTCTARTATGAACCTGTAAGTTTTGGAAAGTGGCATGATTGGGATGCAGGTGTCCTGTTGCTGGTCACAGCTCTATGAATGCATGCTTGCATACCTGGCCCAAAGACACAATTTAAGGCATTGTACTTCTGCAAACTGCTCTTCTCCTTCACTGTAAACATCCTTGCTCCCAAAGATATCCACAGCAAGCAACCACCACCAGCAAAACCCCCCCTAGAGTACCTGACCTTGGCGTAAGATTCTTTTTGGGTTACCTTTGAAATGAGCTGCATATATATGATTAAAAAAGATATAGTTCTTCCAATGACCCASCTGGAAAAGGATATTTTTGGTCAATGATCTATTTTTATTTCCACTCTGCTGTTTCTTATGAAGCCTGATGACAAAGACCTGTCCTTCAAAGCTAGTCTATGGACTCTGAATTAGCATTTTCAATTACTTTCTCTCGGTGAAGTCCACTACAGATTTCTTATCAAGTTTATTTTTGTGGGTGAGTGCCCTATTAGAGGGAGCAAAATACCTTCTAGATCACCTTTGCCTACAATCTCACATATAAAGAAATATAATAAATTTTTCAAAGCCGCTTTTTAAAAAATTATTTGAAAGTTAAAATAAGATCTATGAACTGCATTTAAGATATGTGTTTAAACTGTTGACKTCATCTGTTTTAGTTAACAAATTTATTTTATGTCACTCTTAATCAGTAGGGGTATATTTTTGTTACTATTATTGATTTTGCAGCCATGCCAGTTAATGCTATTATCTTAGATAGTACATTCTGAACAGTTACCCTTACAGACATTTTAAATAAAAACAAACATCAATTGGGAACTCAAAATGAAATCGGATCACTTCTTTATGAACCTGAAAGAACAACCTTCATACTACAACTACATATTCAACTACATAGTCTTCTTTGAATGACCTATCTTTTAACCTAACTTCAATGATACATAGAATGATCTGGACGAACTATGGGGGGAAGCAAGTATACTTCTATTTTACTCATACAAAACTGGCATACTGAATTCTTTTTTTTTTTTTTTTTTTTTAGTGTGATACCCAAAGTTATCAGGATAGATTGCTAAAGACTCTCAGAAACCATAAGGGGAAACATAATCCAAACTTGAAGACGGGTATACAAGCTTTGTCTGTGTTAAGATATATTAGTTAAGCGTGGCCTAATCTCAGTAATTTTTCCTACTCAAGATGAAAGGAACAAACAGATCTTCAGACTGAACTTTTATTCACTGGAGAAACGTTGAGTAACTGCTATCATAGACATGTGGATTGTGGAAACTCAGGACTATGCAGGATCACATTTTTCTTGGGGGTGGGTATTGCAGTTGCCTACCTTCACTTTGATGCTGTGCCATAAATCCCTACTTTTCCAGTCCCTCCAAATCTTTTTGTTCTGAACACCAACTACCTCTCACAACAAGGTGGGCTCTATTTTTTTTATTATTATTTTTAATGATATAAAACATTCAGGCAGTAGACAAATCCACTAGTTTCATTTCAATCCTCGCAATCCAGCATGATCTCCAGAGAATAAAACTGAAGCGATTAATAACAGAAATACTGATAGTAGGTTATATAATTTTCACTTGGCTAGAAAATATCCAAACTGTTAGGTCAGGTCATACTCAGGTCAGTCAGAAAGCTTACCTGCAGGAGTGATATCCTTAGAAATCACCTCCTTTCAGATATCAACACCCTCAAGCCAATATTATTTTAATGTATTTGGAGTTCCAGATGTTAAAAGTCTGTTAATTATGGGCTCATTTAACAAGCTCATACATATGCCTTATCAGAAAAGGAACTTATCTCCTCTGAAAAGGACTGCAGGAGCAACAGTAATTTTGCGGGTGAATCTACTAGCTATCCGGACTCAAGGAAATTTGGGTGTTGCCCTTGAAGAGCAGACTGAGTTCAAAGTAGTGTTTCTTTCCTCATTGTTATTACCTCTTTTTAACCAGAGAAAGAGAAGAAAAAAATTCTCAGCTCTTTATTCTGCCTTAATTAGGTGCATGAGGAAAAAAAAAAAAAAAGAAAAAGAAAAAAAGCTTCTGCTCTCCCAGTCTCTTTCTTCCCCTAATATTAGTTTAAACATAGTAGAACACCCTTAAGCTGATCACAGCCCAGTACTTCAGACTTATTAATTTGGCATGTGTATGTGTGTGTGAGCACGCGTGTGTGTTCAGAACAGTAAATTCTTTCTTATACAGAAGTACAGCAAATCCACRAGCCTTACAAGATAGACATTATCTCATGAGAAGTATGAGGTCTTCCTTCCTCTTCAGGCCAGAATGAAAGTAATGTCCTGTACTATAACACCAGGAATGCAAAGCGCCTATTTTCTCACTGTTTGCTTCAGAATGGTATGGGACTARTTAATAGATGGGAAAGTGAGAGTAGGCAATGTTATTTGTTAATTAAGATATGTGGCAGAAGAACATGTGGACAGGCAATTTCTTGATTTTAAAGGTTTGTACAGCTAGACAGTTTTATTAGACAACATTACACTTTTTTTCAGCCCTCAGCTATGTAGTTTTGAGATACGGACTCCACAATTAATCTTTCAAAGACTGATTTTGATTTATGTGAGAGGGAGACGGGGGAAAAAGCAGATGTGCATTTTTAAAAAAAGAAGTTTGTTCCCTTTAGTTCCTGGTTACAAAATGAGTGCATTGATTTGATCTTTTAAACATGTTTCTATATCCTCCCCATTTCATCTATTACCGAAGGAGGTGGGGAAGTGAATCTAAATGTCCTTTCCATTTAATTCCCCACAGATTTAAAATGCAAGGAAATTCTCATAAAGGAAAAGCTTTGGTCTAAAAGACTAGTTCATCAGCACATAGGAAGTCTGTGGCAGGAGCCCAGAATAGAACCCAGTTCGTCCAAGTTGCAGCCCACGGCACTGATCAATGAGCACAACTGTAACAAAACTTACCTGCCTTCAAAGAGTGGCATCTGAGGAGACTGCTCAATGTGCCACGGTAACAAGCTCTTTTTGTTCAAAAAAAAAAAAAAAAAAAAAAAAAAAAAAAAAAAGAAAAAAAAAAAAAAAAAAAAAAAAAAAAAAAAAAAAAGTATATTTCATGTAAGAACAATGTTGCTCTATTTATAAATTTTGAAGTTAGTAAAAACTACAAATTTTGGTCAAAGCAGTGACAAATTTGGTGAGACAGACTGTTCAAAACCTAGAAAAACATTGTTTCAATCCTTTATTTAGAAAAATGAAGTCATGACCCAAACACACTAAGAGACTCTCAGGTATCTCAGGCTATACACCTTTTAAAGCAATGCAATAATTCAAGACCTGTCCAATGAAAATCCTGATGTAYATTAACTATGGAATTTCTATTGGTGTCTCTACAATACTCCTCATCATCTGGTACTGACTAACTCCATCCTATGCAAGGACAGGAAGCTCTGCTGAAGGGGTCCATAATACATTTTGCAACAACGGATGGAAGCGGAAGACAAGGATTCAGCAATTTGCCGCCATTCGGGTATTAAAAGTACAAGGTTGCTGCTTTTCATGCAGTTCTCAGCTTATCCGCCCGCGCTAAATTTAGTACACTTGCCACCTTCCGCCCCTTCCTCCTGGGGGTGCAGACACACAGCTGAACCTACAGCTTCCTGCCACAGAGACTGCAAAGGAGCTGCCTCTCGTTACCAGCACATGCCTAGGTCCAGGTCCGGCTCTGCAGGTTACAGCCTCCGCCACAACCTCCAGCTCAATGCAAGGGTCCCCTCGTTTTCATTAGCTCCCCATTTCTGCTCTGCAGAGGCAATCTGAAAGCGCTGCCTGACATGCTGCTTCCCTAGAAGATGGATGGGTTTGGGCACAGGGATGCAAGGGAAAGGGGGGAGGGTGATCTCGGTCATGGATGTTAAATAAACAATTTTTTCTTACAACAAACCCTGGCACCCGTTCTCACCATGTCATGGCCTGTGATGACTTACTGTCCACCAAGCATGACCAAGCGATTAGTGGAGCCGTGTCGATGGATCTCAACAGTAATGGGGGCTCTCTTTCCATTTGCCTTGCATTGAAATCTAAGCGCTCCATTGGCCTGTGCATTTTCAGCTTGATGAATTCATTATTCCCTATCTTTTTTTTTTCTTCCTTTCTCAGACCAGAGCTTTCCCCCAAAGCACAGTGACTATTTCTGTTTTYCCCCCCTCTGATTTTTTTTTCTCTCTGTCCTTCTAGGGAGATGGCAGAAAGTCTAGCACTGACTCATCTGTTTCAAATAGCATTTCAATATCCATTTGGATCTATGTATATTAGATAGCAAACAATCATGGCACTCAGCTTATTTATTTATTTATGTGGAAGAGAAAACATGCTGTTGTCTAACATCCTTCAACTAATGATATTGGAAAAAATACATTTTCAGATTCAGAGGCAAGAGAAGTGTTCAATTCATATTCTCCAGCAAACAAATGACACCACATAAATAAAATACAAAACTATTCAACTATCATTAAAAATGTGACAGTCATCCAAAGCAGGAAATTCAACAATGTGGCTGTTGCATTTTGTCTTTAAATATTTACGTGTTATGGAAATAGGATTTGGTCAACCTACATCTGAGTTTTCCTGGAGATGTTCTCCTTCCTTCCTCAAAATTTTGCCTAGTCAAAAAGGGGGACTTCAGTTATTTGTCTGGGCTTTCTAAATGTCCTTTTTAGAGCACTGTAGGTCCAATATACTTAGGATATTTGTTGTCATCATAAATCCCATGAAGAAATAAAGACCCTTCATATATGAACCAAAGCATCAATTATTTTTAACAAGCACAAGTTTAGGAATGCCTCTATGCTGTGGTTTCGTCACCAAAGCAGCAAAGCAGTAACTGAGACTGGAGTCCAGAACTAGTTCTGCGACAGGTTTTACCTTTGTGCCTCCATATGTTTCATTAARCATGGACATCTTAAAGTAAAGCTACCASTACCTCTTTGTCCTGTGGAAAAGCCTACAAAAGTCTCTTGGAAAAGGCCCTATGTGCTGTACAAACACAGAACCACATGTTGTTATAACATGGGAGTGGCGAGCTATTAATAATACATACAGGCATTTTGAAACTGTTTCGAAACCATTAAACAGAAGAGTCATTTAAAAATTACTATTAATTTCTTCCATTTCAAAAAGAATTAATTTTGAACGAGCAGGTAAGGAAGYTCTTTTTTAGAATGCCAAAGTTTCATTCTGGCTCTATGAGTACAAAGATGATGCACTGTTTGCTCTCCAGGGAAAAGGACAAGTAATCAGGAATGCTGCGTTCTTTCACTGACTCTGCCACTAACTTTACATATAACCTTTTTTCAAATCAGTTATTTTCACTGAGTTTTGGTTTATTTACCACTTAAGTGGATACAGTATATTACAGGGACATAATATGGTTCAATTAATGAAGATCCAGTCTRGAAAGATTTTAACTGAATTAAAGGGCAAGAGTGTTTATTACACTTGATAGACTTTGGAAGTGAGGGAAAATTATAATTTATTATTTATGTGCAAATTTGACATTATTGTTAACATACATTCCCCCAGAGCCTTGGATGGACATATTTTGGAAAATTCAATCAATAAGTGATTTAATATCTGTCAAAAGCTTTGGGATCTTTATTTGAAATGTATGTTAGAAGAGCAATACCTTACTCTCAACTCCTTAATGTGCAAGCGTGCCTTCTATTAATATTAGAACTCCTTGGAACCATTATAGTTTATCAGCTAAATACATATTTTGGCACATTAACTAATTTTTGATTACTCAATTAGACTTTAACAGCTCCATCTATCATGTAAATTTTCCTTAATGTGCAGATTATGGACCCAATAGAACTTAATGGAGCTCCTTACAGTGTTCTGAGTCAATGCAGCTGGCACATGGACACTGAAGAAAGTAKTTTCCTCCTAACAGAGAATTATACACCTATCTTCCTGTGTTGCTAACGGGTGTTATGGCCTAAGAAGTCCCTGGACACTGAGACAAGACAGGAGACTAAAATGTGATCCAATTCATACCCATTTTATATGTTGGCTTTCATTTACCTTCACTTATGTCATTCTGTACCAACAGTAAATCTCCTATAGCCAATGACATTATATCTACACAAATAGAAAGCCAGGACCATCCAGTTTATACCTACCCTGTGRTGAACCATGCTACTCACAAACAGGTTCCCTGGTGGATTCATCCCCAACCTACTGTCCCAGCTAACATCCCACTCCCCATACTCCATTTTTGCCACCACTCGCCTACGAGATAGAGTGCATAATGCATTTCCATATGAAAATGCAAGCACTTGAAAGCCATAGAAGGGAAAAAAATACTCAAATCACTGGCACAACTKCTGTGGAGCAGATAGCCAGAACAAAGCCGCTAGCAGAGAGAAAAATCATTCAACTAGTAAACACGTAGCCCTTAGCCCATGAGCTTACTGCATGGTACAAATTCAATGCTAACTTGTTTTGGCACCAGAATGAACGAGGAAACTTTGTTCAGAATCAGCAGATAATTACCTGTTAGAATCAAAATGCAGACCTCTGGTACACATTCTCTGTATGTTGTGTTGGCTGTCTACATCTGCCAAAATCTCCAACTATAAGCATGACAGAGGGTCCCTCTCAGAGCTGTATTCTCTTCTGGAAATGGATAAAACTACTAGCATTAGAAGTAATGCAGATTAAACACCCTCAAAAAAGGATGCATCCACACATGAACATAATATACATATTTTCTGTGCTAAAGTAAGCAATTACAAAGTTATCTACTATGYTTTTCATTATTATTATTTTTTTAATTTCTCATTTCTCTTAGGCTACACAGCAAAACCAGAATGAGCCACTCCTACTTAGTTTCACTTTCTCTCCCTCTTCCACGTAGGCTACAAACACAGCACTGGAATGCTTTTATTCTATGAAAATATTTCTGTCAGCTTTCCTTTTCTAAAGAAGAGAAGTAATTTTTTWAAATCTTTTTCATTTCCTTATAATACTCCTTTAATAAAGTGTGATTGTGCCCCTTAAGATAACACGATTTGCATTTTCTGTATGTGATTTCACCCTGCCAGTGCTTTCATTATCTCGCTGCGCAAAGTCCTTCACCGATGTCGTACTCTGTGCAACATTCACGTCCACAGCAAGCATGCATTCGGCAGCTCCTGCCGCTGCCTGCCCTCTGGAGCGCCACRTTCCTTCAAATGATCCCTCTTCTCTCTCTGTGCTGGCTGTTTGCACGAGTTTTACAGTTTTGAAGATATTTTCATGTCRCTTCATTCAGAAACATTTTAGGCCAAAATCATTTTTCTTGCACCATTCTTCTCCAGATTTTGCCTGAATAGCTTTTAAGACTTCTGTTTGTATTTTCTTCACCAGGAAGCATACTAACCATAAAAATACACATAAATTTCTCAGGTATGCCTGGGAAATTATTAACACTGCTTCTAAATACACAGATACGGATAATTTGTTCCCGTGTTCTTGTATTTTTCACCCTACCAGACTGCCTCCTGAATATAATTCATAGGAGTGTAGAGTTTTTTTCAGAAAAGACAGTATGGCATGCTTTTCTTATAGAAAATGGAAATTTACCATGAGCAGCAGTTCTCAAATTCGGCCCTTTCTCCTCATGTACCTGATCTCATGTCCAGTGAGAGAACTCCAGCGACTTCCACATGGACATGACCAGGCTCCGACAGCCTGGCACTGAGAGCTGCAGACCGGCCACAGCGTCCCAGGAAATCACAGCATCCCGCATGCTCTGCATCTCTGAGGAGCAGGCCCTGCGCAGGCGTCTCTACATCAAATACCACATCACTATTAGAACAATATTGTAATTTGGGGGTAAGCAGTATTTGTAAGAAGTCATCGTAACAAAAAAAATGGGTGAGAACCACGTAGCAGCTACTGCTGAAAAAAAAAGTAAATGAAACCTGCTTTAATCTAGCTACGTATTTAGATGCTGTTCCATGCTGTGGTTACTTTACTGAACAACTTACTTACTGCTTGTTGAATCTTGAGCTGCAAAAAGATTTCTTGAGAGCTCACTCTTGGCTTTTTTGATATAAAGTTCCTTTTTCCTTAGTCACCACTTGTAACTAATTTATTTTTCCACCTCATTTCAGGAAGCTGACCTTCCTGGCTGAAACTCTGAAGGCCTGAACATCTGCATTTCTTTTACTATGATTTGGCAGAAGGAAGAAAAACAAATGAAGATATACATTTTTAACTACATGTGGGGACATTTCAGCTATGCCAGTGTGTGTTCCTTTCCTGATATTTATTTGCACACATTGCAGGCTGTGCTAAGACCATGTCAGTTGTCCTTCCAGCTACAGTCTGCACGGAGAAAACRTGTGCCTGTAACTTAGCAGCCACAAAGTGGACACAGATCGTGGTATCTGTGCTGCCAGCTACTGCTCTGCACAGTCATCCATGTAGCTCCAGGGAAAATACAGAGATTGGGTTTGCGGTTGTGCCAAACTGCAGGCACCAATTATTACGCCTAAGTTGTCCCGGGAAAGGAAATCTGACCTCTTATGCCTACTCTGCAGCTACTGCATCTCAGCGAGCATCTGAAATATGTTTCACACGTTGAGAGCATTAGGAACAATTAAAAAATGTTGACTGATGCTTTGAGATCTGATACTGGGCACACAGGACAGGTACACAGGTTCACGTCTCAGTCCACAGCTTTAATTTAGTTCCAGAGCTGATAATTAAGGTTTTTACCTTCAATGGTAATTATGCCCAGTGTRAACTAAAGATCTCTGTCCAAATCCCACCATTTCCACTGAACAAATGGGACAAAAAAATCCCCAGAAATCCACAACTATCATTTCAGCGTTCAGGAGTGAGGCTTCTGGGTTGTAAATACTATAATATCCAAGTCTTCAAAGTGCTTTTATTAATAATCTCAGAGCACTCCAAGACAGGAGTTAGAACCACTATTTCTGTTTTACAGATGGGGAAATGAAATGGGGAGATGAAATAATAACTTTCAAGATCGGTATGAATCTCTCATAGGGTTATGAGAATGCTAAAATCAAATCTGAATATAGTAGACAGCAGGAACTTCTGTTTAAAACTAAACTTTACAGAAACAATTCAGGAAAGGAAACGTAATTCCCATATAAATGAATACTCCGTTTCTTCCAACAATTSTGCTGTGAACAGCATTTCTAAAATTGCTTTTCCAATCCTTTTGGGAAATCCTTTGGTGATCTGATTTGTTTAACATCCCCCCAAACATCAGGAAAAATACTAAATAGAGCAGCAGGCGTTAACGCTGCTTCATCTAGGGGAGCGTCCAGCAGCCTGGAACGGTGTTTCCTCAGAGCGGGATCTCAGCGCCTCTCCGTGACACACGCCCAGGTCAACGGCAACGGCAAACCGTAAAAATGCCAAGCTCACAGGAAGTGAAACATCGCACGTGTTAGCAGCCAAACGCCAGACGCAACGGAAGCAGAAATTCTGTTGTCTAGGCTCTCCCTTGCACTGCTCAACCGCGCTCTCCCACCCGCGCTCTCCCACCCGCGCCCCGGACAGCGAGCGTGTCCCGATCCGCGCTACCGTAACCGAGAAGGCCGCGGTGCTCCTCGGCGCTGCCGCCGCTACCGCGGCGGGGACGTCACTTACGAAGGAGCGCGCCCAGCGAGGCGCCGGCGCGCTCGGGGCTCTGCCGCGCTCCCCGGCGAGGCCCGGCCGCCGTCGGGCTCGGCAGCTCGGCTCTGCCTTCATCGGGACGCCGCCGGGCRCTCCGCCGCTTCTCTTCGGCCTTTGCCTTATATTGATCTCACGAGCGCGCAGGGACGCGCCACCCAGCTCATTCCTGAACGCTGTAAAAAATCGGTCGTTACTTGCTTTGGACTTTGCTGCTTTTCGTAACGCTCTCCTGCCTCGCCTTTGATCGCGCTTCCACGGCTTATTAGCAGCTTCCACAACTAAAGGCTCGTCGCCCCGCAGGCAAGTCCACATCTGCTCCAGGGAACGGGGCAGCAACGCCTTCCCCAAAGCGCACCTTAGGCTGGTGAATCCCACTGCACCAAGCAGCCTGAAATACGCAAGGCCTCGGTGATCCGGACCTCTGCGTCACCTCGGGCCTCGCTCGGCACCGCTTAAGCGACGACCTAAATCCTTGCGAAGGAGAACTACTGAGGAGGAAAGGCCAGGACGCTGTCCCAGGCAACGACAAGCCCTAAGCCTCCAAGCCCTGGCTGCCCCATGAACATGCCACATGCTCGCTGYGAAAAACAGTCGGCTCTGCAAATTTGTTATCTGTTCTTTACAGAGTCAAAACTGCATGCTTATTTTGGAATAAAGTACTGACAACGGCTTTGAGCTCATTTACAATCTTTATCGTGGTAGGTGCTGTCCAGTGTATGAGCTCGTGTGTAAAACGCACAGAACATRTTCTGACTTAGGCAGTTTTTCATCTCATTTTTTGTACTTTCCATCCTAATAGGTATYAGGTGTCACCTGTTATTTTGGGGGTTATCACACAAACTTCCTCAGTATTATAAATCTGCTTCACCGTTTTATCACGGTATGCCACACAGTCCTCAGAACATGAGGTGCTAACTACCACACCACGCACAATACCAGTCTCAGCGCGCAATGTCTTGATTTAATAGAGAAATAAAATGATATAAGGTCGTAAGCTAAGACTATCATAAAGTGCATTGCAGGCACCCTACACTTAAATACTCCCAGGCTGCCTCTTAACTCCAAGTGAGGCAATTTGCCTAATGCCTATAGAAGTGACACAATTAATTCCCCTCCCTTAAACAATCCTAACCTTTCCGCTCTAATGTGCCTCCATAAAAAATGTTTTCTAAAATAAAACCAATTTTGAGAAAAATCATATCCCTAAAACATCATAATTGAAAATACTATGAGACTAAAAAAAAAGAATTTAAAAAGTTCCTCTTTCATTGTGCTCGGATAATCCCTGGAGACCCTTTCTCTCTGAAATGGAAACCAAACCCCACAACAGTATAATGAGCACTGTTAAATACACTCAGTGGATGCATGAAAGTGGCCTCTGCTACAAGCAGCAACCTCAGCATCTTTCTGTTCATGTTTCCTGTTAAATACTTAWAAAAGAACCAACAACCTTCAAATTAATCCTCAAAATTTGAGCCCTTCTGTCTTGGAGGCACAGTGCCTCCATGTTACTCAGCAGTGTGACATTCTGCACACCACTTAAGAATGATAYGGGGGCCACGAGCTTCTCTTCTTCCTAGCAGGCAGTGACAATTTCAAAAACTTGAGTTTGAAGCATTTCTCAGAGGAAAAGCATATGCAGTTTTAGGAGCATTAYTTAATGCAACATGATTTCTCCATGCCTAAGAGTATGGTCATCTTGTAGTTCAATTATTGGCAATACCATATCTACTCATGAGTTTTATGTTAAAGAAAACAAAGAAAAACAAAAATTACCTCTCTTTACTGAATTGTACAAACTAGATTAAGAACTAATCATCTTCTTCAGGAAGAATATCAAACAAAACATTCTCCAACTAGATCATTTACTCTCAGTGTTTACTGGAAATGTCAACTACTATAGAAATAAAACAAAATTTCTTCTAGAGAAAGCWAGGAGGCATTATAAAAGTTACATTGAGATGTTACTGAGCTTCAGTTTCATGGAAGAAAGAGAAAAAATCTAAGTTATTTTATCTGAAAAAACATACAGTCCCCTAATCAATGCACAGCAGATAGTAAACATGTTTCCTGACATAAATGTCAATCAAAAGWCTGAGAAAAAGAAATTAGAATATGTCAAGTTTACGTTCACATTCATAACATTTGTTACTAGATGTTAAATACTGGAACCATATCGTAGTTACACAGTGGAAATTACCAGCTAGGGTCACTGCTTTTGGAAATGCAACTATTTTCAGCATATAATTCTTTATTAAATAGTAAAAACTATTCCTCTCTTGTACAGTTAAGAGTTCACAAAGATGAGCATAACACAGGGATTCCCTAGGATAAATTAATGCTAGCTTCACTGCTGCAAATGGAAGTTTTGCCACTAGCTTCAATCAGTGTAGCATCTGCCCTCAAATCTGGATAGAAACTGAAGCTTTTGAGTAGTTTACCAAACCTATGTGGATGCTCGTTCTTTACGAGGCCTTTCATGATRAGAATTTTTATTTCAGATGAGCAAACCATCTATTTTCCTTCTGACCTACTAGTAACCAAAGATGGGACACACTGCCTTCCACAGCCATGCTTCTTAAATAGACYGTAACATCCTAAGTCACAGAAAAAGGAGCTAGGACTGTTTTTAAGATTCTTTTATCCTTCTCTGTGTCTCAGGGTAGGACCATCTTTGCATTTATGTCATTCCTGACTGATGTTGTTTAGCTTGTTCTGAAAATCTCCAACAAAAGAGATGCCACAACTTCTCCAGCCGACTTTATCAGTGTCACCTCAGAAACATTAAATCCACCTTAGGCCAATTCTAACATCTTATCTGAATTGTCTTTGGTTCAGTTTTACCTCCCATACCCTCCCACTTCTCACTTGGGCTTAGAGAATAAATTATTTACCTTTTTTTCCATTAGTCTTTTGTATTCTCAGTTTATCATCATATTCTCCTTCAAACTTCTCTTTTCCAGGCTGATCACCCCCAATTCTGCCAATATTTCATGACAAATCATATTTTGTTGCTTTCTTATCACTCTTAACACTTTTTCTTTGGACTTTCTCCAAACTCTCTATCTTATTTTGGGTGCACTACCTAAATCTGYGCACAGAATGCTAACCCAGGTCTACCAAAGCTGAGAGGAGCAAAAGTTACTTCATGCTCCTCACAAGCTGTATTTTATATGTTCAGCACTTASTATCAATAAAAGCTCTTAATTTCAACTTGAATAGCATTTCTCCTGCCAGCTTCAAAACTATTCTTAATTAACTGGAACCTTTAACATTGTAAACAGCATTAAATTAGAAGAAGTCATACTTAATTGAATATCTTCACTCAGCCTACACCCAAAAATGACAAAACACTTCAGGGTTACTATYGGAAATATGTAAACACAGGCATGCACACAGAGTCCAAGTACAATCATCAAGCCTTTATCTAATCTATATTCAGATGTAGATGTACAGAGATAAACAATCTGCAGATACAATACAAACACCCACACACCGAGTAGGTGTGTGGCTAGGAGGTTTATCTAAGTGATTAAAAACATCACAACTTTTCCATTGCCAAAAAGAGGAAAAAAATAAATTAGACAGCTGAATATAACTACAGCTAAAATCTATTTCTCTTCTTTTACAGTCTTGAGTCTAGATGAATGTAACATAGAATATATCATATCTATTTTAGTACCTCATACTGCATGTTCCCCCTCCGTGTAAACCAATGTAAACAGGTCCAACTCCTCTGAAGTCAACCAGAAAATATATATAATGTACGTATGTGTGTGCATATAATCCTAGAGTAAATGAGASGAGGATAAGGCCCCTTATGTGTTCAGGTCTTGCAGGAGATTGTGAGCATGGAAAAACAAGAAAACTCTAATGTACTGCAGTTAGCTCACTATGCAATAATTATCATGTAATTATACTGTAATTACAATACTTGATTATTGCTGTACTGTAAAATAAACTGTTACAAAGTTTTTTACTTTTCACTTCTATTTACAGTCATCTGTGATAAAGAATAAGCCTCCCCAAAAATGCATGATAAAGCTTCTTATCACAGGTTTTAATGCCTCTAATAACTACTGTAATTCTGTGTGATTTAGTGCTTTGAATAATCCACCAGGATTTTTCTCTAGATCTTTAAAAGGATTGTAATGTGTACAGAGGTGTCGTAGTGATTAAATTTACAGGACACTTACCAAAACAGTGATAAGAAGGAATGTTTAATTAACACACGTACACGTTGTTCAACTGTACTATCATGCAAAAATGGAAAGACCTGAATGAGACCCCTATTTTCCTTTCAAAATGTTAAAAAAAATTAAACAAAGGATTATCTTCAATATACAATACATGAGCAGACATTTTGAGGGCAAGAGCAAATCACGGCAGCACCTAAGAGTGCTACCAGCCTAATATTTGTGTACTGTGTAGGGGAACAAGGATCTGGTACTAGTCTGACATCCAAGAGAGAAAGGAGAAAATATCAATTACAGCAGTACATGAGAATTTACCCACTGAGCTTGGTGACATCATGCCTTTGGCTAGTGGATGGTTCAAGGGTGCTGCAATTCTCTTCAGCTCTAAAGTCTGAAAATATCAATGCTTTTAAAGCTCATTGATAAAAGTCATCATGGAAAACCAGCTGAATCCTATGTTAAGTGTCAGATGTTTTTGAGCTCCATGTCTCAGGCACACAAACACTCTAAAAAATCCCTTTTCTCTCCATTAGTTGATTTATGCTGTGACCAAGACTATCCCTTATTTATACAATAGGTATGCAAATTTAAGTTATGCAATGAAATGCCCTAGCAGACTAAATCCCAACAGAAAATGGAAGCAGATTCAACCATATAATGGGCCATAGAAGAGAACCTTTATCTAAGGGAACATGTCTACTTTAACTTCACCTGACATTTTGTCCACTGTGATGCTGACAAAAAAAATGATAGGGAGATCTAAAGGCATTATCACATACAATCAAAAGATGAAAAAGAAAAGTCAAGAAGCTCATGCAACCCACGTTCCCACTCGGGAAATAGCCTTTTTAATATTAGAATTGTTTGTGCTTTGAAATGGAAATTCCAACATCTGCAAGTGCATGTAGCTGAAGTAGAGTTCATGCCTGGATGGGCAAGTGCCAGGTAGCAACAGAGCAGAAGAACATGCACCAGCACCATTAACAGAAGCATAACTCTCCTTTGTAAAATTGGCTCTTAATGATCTCCAAGAACTGCTGATTTAGTACGGAGGACTAGTGCCACTGTTTTCTTCAGAATGAATCCCACACATTTTGCATCACAGCCCTGGCACAGGCCTGAGACAATGAAATCACTGCTTGAGCATCCTCGTGGATATGCCTGCTCCGATCAGCAGTGCTGTGCATGGGCACACAAATACTGGAAACTGTGTAACCGCGTTATTGCTGTGCTCTGCACAGGCTTTTATACCCTGGTTCACACGAAGAGTAATTATCCTAAAAGAAGCTTCACTCTGCTGCAATTATTCTGCTCCCAGAACCTGAGTTACATCACTCAGGACGCGGTGCTCTGCTCTGCAGGCATAACCACGCAGCTTTAACTTTCCTAACAAAGATTTTGCTGTAAAAAACGTTAACGAGAACAAGCTCAGAAATCAAAAGCAAGGCAGAACATTTATATAGAACATAAATAGGCAGCAGGTACCATGGCTGTCAAAAACTATGTGCTCCTGAGCCTAGCTGTTTATCTACATGGTAAGCAGTACTGCTTACCTGCCTAATCCCTTCTYTGAAGCAGGTAAAGATGACGGAGTGGGAACTTCCTTTTCCTTCTTCATGTGCTTCCTTAGCTGAGCAGTGTGGGGAGAGTGGCCATGTTAGGAAGTAGGAATGTATTTCCTATTTCAGTCACAAGCACATTAAACCACCAGCTCTCAGAGGGTGTTTGAAACATAGAAGAAAAACTGTAGACATAAGGCTCAAAGGTTACTTTCAAGAGCGGTTTCCTACCTATATAGCTACAAGTACAGAGATCGTAGAGAGAGAGGCCAAGTCTTTCAAAGAAGTAACTATTCATCCACATTATGATTTGTGCAAAATATTTGCAGTAATGCATACAAAACTGGACTATCAATAGGACTGGTGATGAATCTCAAAACTGGTGAAAGTTCATCAAACATTTGGTACCTTCAGACCAGCTTGTGGGTAAAACTGAAATGGATTTAAAGCAAACTATTCCTTCTCTGAGAAGGAATTTACAGCAGTAAACATTATTTAATGGCTCTACTAAAGCAGACATTAATAAATGAGAAAAAATAGCATCTAGTCAATGACTCAGAAATTATAAGAGCAGGCTTAGTCATTTCCACTATCTCCCGTGAGTTAATCATACACTTTTCCAACATTTTCATATATGCCTCTTCTTGCCTGCTGTGCCCTCTTGGCTCAGAAAAACTACTAGCTACTTCTGAATGTGATGGTTAATCACATTTTTGTTACATTTTAGCAGCAGATGAAGAACAATTAGATTTGCAGCTGAGAAAAAAAGGGGAGGGGGTGGAAAAAATATGAAAGGAAAAAGCTGCCGCCTCTTCAGCCAAATGACTCAGCGAGTGAATGGTACATCATCAAGAGACCTCAGAAACCAAATGACTTGCGAAATCTTCAGAAATGCAGGCGATATAGCTAGCTGCATCTAGGATGGTTTTAATCTCAGATGAAACAACCTGTTCTTACTAAACCTGAGTACTAAGCTGTCCACCATCCTGAAGTTTATCATTAAGAAAATTTGTAGCTTAATATGTAGGCAAGCACCTGCAKCTCGCTTTCCTTTAAAGAAATTTATCCTATAGTTTTTATTCCCTCTSTGTTCTTTAATTGTTTTGATACAGAGACAGATATTTTAGTAGGCAACTGTACGCATGTCTTTGGAGCGTGTAGGCCATATCCTTTGTTGGTGCAGAAACAAAAATACATTTGTTTTCATCAGCTGTGTRTATTTAAAGAATTACCAGCAAAACATGAAAAGAAGCACAGAGGTCTATTTAAGGTCTCAGTGTTCCAGCTATTTTTACCAAAGCTACCACAGATTTCAATGGGAATTTTGCATGTTCAATGGTGACAGGAAATGGCTCTTAGACTGGGATTTAACTGAAAATTGTGTACAAAAGGAAAAGACGTTCCCTGTATGGAAGGCCTATGCAAGCTGAATTGCATATGTTAAATTAAAGACATCTGCACTTTGGCAGAATTTGGACAATGACTCACTTATATTTAATTATGTAAAAATTTCAAATGGGGCAAACTCCACTGAAGTGACTCACATTAGTGCTCCACACGATCTTCTGATAACTGCATCAGAATATAACTCATGTCCCCGCTGCACAGAGTTTCTACAGAGAGAATGACATATTACCTGACTAGCATTAAAAGGACTCCATGTTCCCAGCAATGACTGGTACATTAAGTAATGCTKCAGAAAGTAGCACACAGTACACTGAGGTTTTTTTCCCTTGACACAGAACTACATATCCTCTAATGAAAATAATTCACTGTCATTCAGAAATCAATTTTCTGTTTGTGTTTTATTTCTTTAAATTTATATAGTTCTGCTGAAAGATCCCAGAAGTAGAAACTTACCTCATTTCCTTTTCCCAGGAAGAATTATAGCACTGCAAATCTCCTCGTGMTTCCAATCCAATGTGCTCCCATGCTACTTTGAAGAGGCAGCTGTCTTTACATGAGAAGCAAGCACACCCTCAATACCCTCAAGCACAAAACTTTCTGCCAAAGTCTGGCAATAAAGATACCAGACAATTTCTGATGTTTTGCTTCACAGCCATTCTAGGACTTTTCCCTGCCACCTCCTTCATCTTTCAACATAGTTTTGTTTTGCTTGGTTTTGGTGTGGATCATCAAAAGGGATTGATTATGTATCTTATGTCAGGCTAACAGCACGGATGACCTTGAAATATCCACTATGTAGAAAAGCTGTCCTGCACTATTTGCCTCAGATTTTAAAAAGTAGCAGAGCACAATATTACTTACTTCAACAGTCTTAAAAAGAGTTCTTTGTTGATCTGTATCAAACCCCTTTTCTGAGCTCTAAGTGTTTCTGCATTTATCTCCTGGAGCACCACTGCATTAGGCTTTCATTAAACATTTGAAAAAAGGGATGTGCACTGCAAGGCCTTCTAAACACCATTTCCAGGTTTATTGAACAAGCTGACACGATCTTAAGTAACAAAGGGATATATAAGAGATGCTTTCACTACAAAACAAATGTTGCAATGTGACAAATATGGCCTTTGTTAACACCAGATGCTACCTATGTGTGTGGATGAGGAATATGATGAGTGGTGTGCAGAGGAGAAAGCAATCTAAATTGTGCAATTGGTTATTTATGTTTGTGCTATGTTTTGGCATAACAATTATAGGCCATTGATGGACCAGTAATCCAAAATGACAGCCTTACAAATGAGTTCAAACAGCTAGAAAAGCCACTGTACCTTTTGAGCAGCTACTTTGGAAGGATAATGAAAAACATAAGTGATCTCAAGTGGCCTTTGTGCAGCTTAAGTGTGATTTTGGGCTTCGATGTGCTAGTGCAATGCGCTTTCTCCAGCAGAGAGTTGTAAGAAGTAATAAGTGTAGAGAATGCCCGGAGGGAATGACCAGAGTGAGTATGGTGCTAAAAGGCACGAGAGTGAAGTCTGGCCTTGGAGTGACAGAGCTGATATTGAAATAATTGAAGGTGTTGGGACCACATGGGTGTAATGGGCTGAATCAAAAAAAAAAAAAAAAAAAAAAGAACAAAAGGAGAGGATCTGTAATATTTTCCTTTTTCCCTAGCATCTACTAAAGAGAAAAAGACCCCTTGATTGTTCTGATTGTTCCCCACCTCCCATTCCACCTTTCACTTACTTTATTGCTTTTTCAATTTGCCTTTTTTTTTTGGCGGGTTCACATAAAAGTTAGTTTTAAAATGTAATCCAAAATAAAGCTCACTGTAACACTTGTTCCTGAGGGTAGAGGTATACTGCCCAGAGCATGATAACAACATGGGTGTTGAGTGATGATTTGGTCATAACAGACATATAGGAGTATGCAAGAGTTCATTTCATCTTTGATAACACCCCAGGGAACCACACCAGTCACAGCTGGTGCAGAGAGGTATAAGACGTACCACCTACTCTGTTGGCTCCAGAATTATTCAGTCTATGAGTAAGTGTCACTGGAGAGCAACAGAGATGCCCTCATGTCATTCTATACCACCCAAAGGTATTAAATTGACATTCATTATAGTGATTCTGGTCTTCTTTCCAGAGAAGAACTTATGTCCTCTGGAATATGCTATCTGCCCAGACAAAAACTTGCTACTGACATTCAAAAAGTACACTAATGAACACAGGAAAAGAACTCAAGTGGAGAGACAAGGTAAGACATTTGCCTAAGGCTTTATTTACACAGGATACCCTAAGGTCAGATTCTCTATTGCTTTTCAAACTTACACTCTAAAAAGCCCTGGGAATTTTAAATAGTCCTCTGACTACTTATTCCAATAAATAATTACATCTTACATGCATATAGTGCTGCTAAGTCAAGCTGTATAGCAGAAGCAATTCACTTCTGTACTGAAATTCAGTACTTCCTGAGGATGGAGAGAACAGAAGTTTGCTGTGACCCAGCTGAGCATCAAGGTAAAGAGAAGGACCAGAATCAAAGAACAGGGGAAAGAYCATTTATTCTAACAGAAGTGTCCTAGCAATTAATTGGCTTGAATGCGTTGGAACAGGCATAAGAGCATTTGGAATATGTTTTTTTTTCCACTTCATTCAGACCAGCAGTTATGTTCACACAAATACTCATGGAAAAGTTTCAAGGCTGCAGACAAGATTTACTTAGTCACAAGGTAAAGCTCAATCTGGGATGAAAAATTGGGGGGGGGACACTGACTGGAAGAGGGAACAGCTTGTTAAAGGCTATCTCACTCAGTGAGAGAATAAAAATGATACCACATGACTTTATGCCYGGGACGCTGTTTGTAGAGTAGGGTTAATTTACAATTCAACTTCTACAAATTATTTACTATTGCAGATTGATTTATTAAATMTACAACCTCAGGCAGAATCACAGAGAACAGCACTGTACGTACATAAAACCAAGCCTCATGTTCGGTCACACCTCTTATAACTGACTGCAAGTATCTCTACAACATATATCCAGGCCCAAGCACCCTTTGGAAATTCATTATCCAGCACAGCAAACAGCAGTCCTAACATAGCRTCTTTCCATTTAGTGTTATGAAATATTCTCCACTATATTTTATATTCAAAGAAGGAAGGGCAATCCTCTCCTAAATCTAGCTCCTCATGAACCTGAACCCAATCACATCTTCCCTCTGTAACAGCCACCTCTCTTTGTGCTGCTCTACAAAATCCACATTGTATCACCACCACCTTCAAGGTCGACTGTGGTATTTCAATAAATAGAGAAACTGTTGCTTTCTTAAACCACTTGTATTCCTCTTGCTGCAGTCATTTTGGCTCTCTTCTATCACTTTCATATGAATGTCAAATTTTGCATTTGCTGTATGCTGTCATCTAGACTCCTGCTGTAACACAGTTTGTTTTTTCTTCAGTGCACCAGATTAACCACTCTCCCCCTCTTCCCCCAAGCAGACTTGAATTAAAGATCATGGSAAAATTACACACATACAAAAGCCATAAAGTTAGAGAATTTCAGGCTTGATTCTGCTTCACAATTTTACCTGCCCCATATCTCCTCTGTGTATAGAGAGACGTATGCATTGCTTTGGTCACTGAATATCTATTGCATCCTTGTGCATCAGATCCTGTGAGGCACTGAGAAGACAGCAAGATCCCCAGCAGCCCATGAGAAAGACCCCATGCCTTGCAGAAGCACATCCAACCCACAGAAGATGAAGCTTTTTGACCAAATGGTTCTTTACTGAACTTCCTTTTATCAACAGAACTCTTATAGCAAAATGTTTATGAAACATAAGCCAGAACTGTCTTTATATTCATAGTATACAAGACTATATTTCATGGCCCAGGTGAAATTTTCTAAGAAGCCTGCCAGAATCATCATTTTGGTAGCCTAGAAGAAAATGCAGTTCTCTTTTGTACCTTAGCAGTGGCACCTCCACTTCCAATTTTTTGATGGTGGTATTGAAACAACAGAGACCTTACTGTCTTTGGCTATGAGGCTAAATTTCACCTGAAGAACTAACTGCTTCTTAATTAAAAAAAAAAAAAAAAAAAAAAAAAAAAAAAAAAAAAAAAAAAAAAAAAAAAAAAGACTTAAATTGCTTCTGCAAAGGGGAAGAAAATATCATGGAATTGCCATTTCTCATCACAAAAGTAAATGTGAGGTAACTGTTCATCCTAAATCTCTCCTGGCAGCAGGCTGTGGAAAGGAAGTGACCCAGCAGGTGATCATCCACTTCCCTGGAAGACAGGAGGCAGGCAGCCTGGGGTTCCACATCCCAAGGTCCCTCCTAGCTAAATCATATTTCAGGTTGTTTGTCAGTGCTTTACCCATTTTTTCTTTTTTTTAAAGGAGAAAGTTACAGGAGGGTCATCTGGAAAGAGGATGTTCATGCCAACTTGACACATTGTATCACATAGGCAGAATATCATGACTTCTCCAACCTGTGCAAGATTATCTGTGGCAGATTTCCGGAGCGGGGGGGGAGATATTGTGGTGCTTATTTGGCTACAAAATTTCTCCCTTTTCCTCAGATAAGGAAAAAAAAGATGTTCAACTTTAGTAAATTTCTGTTTTTTTTCTTTTTTTTTTAATGGCAATTCTCAACTAGTTAGAGGATCACAATAGGACAAATAAAGAAATGGACTCAAGCCTGATTATTCTGCATTGTAATCTAAATTAGGCTAGTATTATATATTTGTTTACCCATCTCAGTTGAGCTATGCAGTTTCAAAAGTTACTTGCTGAACGTAAACATGGATCCTGATGCTACATTACCCACTATATGCACTAAAATACATTCTCATGCAATACAATAAAACTGAAAAACCAATATATGTTCCTATTTATTGAGAAATTGGACAAAAAAAAGCTTATTGTCATTTTTTAAAGACTGAAAATCAATAGATGATGAAAGGTTTTATTTTTTGTTACTATTAGGCTGTTGACTCTAGCAATAAGTGAGATATGGATTAGAACTGGGGGAGTGAGGAACTTGTGAGACATACAGTTTGGAACTTCTTGGTTTTTTTTAGAAACTTAATTCTCTGTATCTGTGCAGCAGCAGCCATCTTGGCACCCCTGTTATTGAATTAGGGACCCTGAGAGCTAAAAGAATGTGCCTTCTCCTTTTTGAGTTGACAGAACCAGCTGTAAACATCTTCCTGTGTGTAAGAGCATTTGTAAGCTAAGGGGGCTCTTAAACAGACTGGCATCTGCTAAGGTTCATGACTAAAGGAGATCTAACCTTCACATACCTTCACATTCATGTTGTGCCAATCAAAAGATCTTCAAACAACATAATGAAATGCACCAGTTCAGCCAAGGGGGAGGAGGAGCAATTCTGGCCTGTTACATTCTCCACGTTGCAGATGATGCTGTGAGAAGCTTGCTTCATAAAGTGCGGTCAGGTAAAAGCTCCAAACTTACTCCTTTCCAATCCCTGTTTTTCCCGAACTACACCTCTCATTCACATGGATTGAAGCCACCCAGAAGGGCTGCTGAGCGGCCTCCTCAGGTCTTCCCCAAGGATCTCTGCGGTCCTTATACAACAAACATGGCCCAAGACTGGATGGAAATTAACAAAGTGTTGACCATTAGAGAAGGTTCAGTTTGACGTTAAATTTGCAAAGACCTTTAGCTCTCCTGCATTTTTGAGCCTCTTGTCCTTGTTCTCACATACAAGGTTTTCAACATCTGGGTCCTCAGTGCAGAAGTCCCATTCAAGTCTGTATGTTCCAACTACACTGTCTGCACATGGCTGAGTTTTACCCTAAAGATACAGACAGACAAATGTCTGGAAAACAGAGATTTTAAGCACCTGTTTTCCCAGAAGAAATTATGCCTGAGAACCAGTTTAAAACCTGAATTTTTATATTCGTTAAACCAAAAGCACACAAGCATGCAGAAGCTGGAAAGGCATTCTTGTTTCACAGTGTAAACATGTCAAAGTCATATATTAGAAAAAAAAAAAAAAAAAAAAAATTAACTAAATAAAGGTGATGATAAAAACCACTCAGCTAAACATAAGCATTGCATCGAGTCCTTCAACAGTGATCTACACCAATGCTTTTCTACGTGCACCAATAGGTATGATTATTACACATAAACCCAAATATAGATGTTCTRCCCTGACTGTACGTCCAAATGTTGGAACAGAGTTTGAAAGAATGCCAGTTATAAAAGGGAGTTAAGGCTGTTTTAGCATTTCTGTTCTTTTTATAAATCTGACAACCATGCAGCAGCTCAATCTTCCTAGATTGGTGTAATACAGTAAAAGACTATATTGCTTTCAGATATGCAAACATACTTCCACCACACCCCTTGTAAAAGTGGCCAGCACGCCTGCATCAGGGGCCAGGATCTGAAAGGCAACTAGTGAAGCCAGCTGATGTGTGTGCACTGATGTGCAATTGTCAACTGCTGGATCTTACAAGTGCCCAGAAGCACGTAGCCCTAAGTCTAAGGGAAAAAAAAACCCTATGTCCCAAGATCTTGAATGAGACCATAGCATGCAGAAACTGTAATCTTACAGCTGGCCTTATTAAGGTACTTCTATAAWGTGAAACTTTTCTTCAAGCTGACATAGTTCTGTGTCTTCAACAAAGACATCAGTAATTTTCTTACCACTGTTTCTTCTTTTTCCTCAGATAGAGAACCAGCTATTTCTAAAAAGGGTGCTGTTTCTACATATCCATAAGCACATACCAAAATAACATTCATGTTGCTCCCGTAAGCTTTTGCTTTTAAGTATGCTATGAAAGTAACTTGGATGAAGTAATTTGCCCAGAGCTATGCTTGTCTGGAAGATTTATATAATTTAACAGCCGTTCTGTAAATAATTTGGTAAGAGAATGGCCATCAGCATAATTTGGTGCTAGACTCATGCAATGCAAAGGAAATCACTAGCAGACTAAAAGCTGAATCTGAACGGGGTCCTAGTGTACAACGCACATTAAAAACCAGTTCAAATCTATTCTTAYTGACAACCTCTTATTCAGGTTAAAGGAAGACATTGAATTTTGCTTTGGGAATGAACACAAAGAAACGTCATGCTTTTCAATGAGAAAAAAGCAACCATATATGTTTAACGTTCATATGCTTACCTCTACAAAGACGTGTGGTATTTTTGCACACTAACACTGCAAAATATTGCTAGAGCATAATTATGTAATGTAGCATTTTGTATGACTACTGAACTACCAGTTTCTTTCACCTGAGTCTCACAGTTCTCCTGCGCTGTTACCCTGTAAAATAACAAATACTGTTGCCCTGATTTTTAGCCAAGCCTTAACTGAGCCTGCAAGATAAGAGGTACAAAATCGTATGCATGGTACATTGCACTTTTAATCATCTACCTACTTGAAATACTCAAGCAAGTAGTTAGATATCTAAATGTTCCAACTATAAGTTTAAAAGTAATGATTTCTGTGTAACATGACTGCATTCACATTATTTCAAAATTTAGGTTTACATTCACTCTCAATGAAAGTATCACTTCAGCCACAGGAAGATCAAAGATTCTCTAAGTCAGCAGTGGAGCAAAAAGCAGGCCTAGGATTTAGCATTTTAGCTGAAAAAGGGGGGAGCCAACAACAGCAGGACACTTCCAATTCATGCTTCATGTCTGGAGAATCATTTTTCCRTCAGACATGTTCACAATCAACTTTTTCCTTCCTGCATCATCAGATTATAAATCAAGATATGTTCATTCTGCCTACCAGAAGCCTCCTACGAACTTTACCAGAATGAGAAGGAAAGGAATGCAGAGAAAATGCATTATATACAAAACAAGGTAACAAAGCCATCCCTCTCTCAGTTGTACTGCAAAAAGGTCTCAAGAAGCGGACACATTTGTAATTCTTTCTCAACGGAAAAGCAAAGAAGGAGGTGAAGTGGATGGGTTAAAAGCCAGCAAAAAGTACTATTAAAAAAAACCCCACCAGGTACTGTTGCAAGAATCTCTAGATAAGCATCTTAAATCAGGGTAAATTACACACCTCATGCTGGTGACTCGGTCATGGGAAATTATGAAGCTACGTGATGTCTCATTTGTTGTGCTGAAAACAAATGTAAATAAATTACTGAGAGAATCTCATTTACATTTAGAAATTCATCCCGATGCATGACATGACTGCTGATTTTTTTTAAAATGACACTTTGAGAAGAACTGCCACTATTAAAAACAGATCATAACCATCTGAGGAATGTGTGTGTTTGCGTGTGTGCATGAGTGTGTGTGCATGCATGTGCGCCTGCCTGAGTGTGTATATGCAGCTGTCCTAAGGAGATCTTTCAGATCATTGGGAAAAAGGCTTCCTTCACTATCTGAGAACAAAAGTGGAGGTATCAGAAGAAAAACACATCAATCTGTATTCTTCTGTGTATTTTTCCCCCTCTAGAGTGGGATATAGAAACACAGCATTATGGACTGGCTGCTGCCAGTTCAACRAAAAGTGCAAATATTAGAAAAATAGGAACAGAAAGCCATGTGGTATGTCTCTCCATCATCAAGCGTAATAAAACTTTCCCCCACAAAAACGCACACACAAAGCATTTTGCTAAGCTTTTCTGTCCCCCATCTCAAGTCTCGCATTTTGAGCTGCTGCTAAACCAACTGAAGAGGCGATCCGGGAAGCCTTACGGATGGAGAGAAAGTTTAACCGTGGTTAGCTAAGCRGCGTACGTTCAGGCAAATATCCAAATGCTTTAGGAGCTGTCATTCTCCATCCCGCGTGGGAAGGCTGTGAAGAGACGGACTTGTTCGTATCATGATTGCTCTTATTATTACAACAGTGAAAACACTGCATACTAATGGACGTGTTCGCAGAAAGACGACTGTGTTTGATGGCTTTTTAGATTCTGTGCCTGCCTGCCAGGGGCTCTGTGTCTCATCTCTCCTACCCCTCTCTTCRGTCCCCAAAGAGAACTCTAAAAAAGTTTGCAACATGAGGGGGAAATAAAGCATATTTCCAAATAGGGATACTACAGTGTTCTACAACCCCACATACGGCTGCATATTTACATAAGCCTGCATAGGTCGGAGAGTTTATTTGTTAAGGGACAAATAAGCAGGCCATGAAATAATTATTTTTCATTGTGCCCTGCCAAACCTTTCCAGCCAAAGGCTAAATTGAGCTGCTATTGTGATTATTTGAACTGTGGAGCCAAAAGTCTTCACTGCAAAGCATCCCAGCTGTCCTAAATTTTATTCTGATGGCTAGTTTTCACGCTAGCTTGAAACTTGCCAAAAATGCTCCACAAAATAGGCAGGCGGAAGGCTTGCTTTATCCAGACCTACATCAATTACTGATTTAGAGCTGTTCTGAGAACTTGATTATTAACAAATCACTTCCTGAAATTGTTATGACAAGATTCACATATGCAAATGGCAAGCTGCTCGTATGTACACAGCTAGCAAAAGAAATTAATACAGAGGTTCCCAGATTTATTTATGCTCATCTCCTATTGTGCTCTACTGCAAATTAGCCACTAAAAAAATTAAAAGAAACTGGAGAAATCCAGCTGCAGCTCCTCAGCTTTGCCATACAGTGACTTGGAAACGTGCAGGCCATAGCAGATCATTGTACTTCTGCCTTCTCCCACCTCCCTACGGAAAAGGATCTACCAGCGTCTTCCGGCCAGAGTCAGAGGAAACAAGCAACCACGGTGGCATGGTTCTCAGTCTGCACGGCTTGTCAGCATACCAAGGAGCAGGTGGGATTACCCCAAGAGCTCAGATCAGAAGCTCACGGGAATATTTCGTACATTGAACAAGGTAGAAGGTGGAGGAGGGGGAACAATAAATAAGTTTTAAAGCTTATGCTTTAAAGCTTAAATTAATCCACAGTAACAAAAGATTAGGATGAGACCCCACGTAGAGAGAAGATTATCCCATGTCTGCTCATTCTGAGGCTCTTAACTTTCTTGGAGGCATCTGGGGTTGGTCATTGCTAGAGACAAAATATGTAGTTAGAAGGATTTGAGGAGYGATTCATTTCATTCTTTCTATATTTCTATTTAAATAGCTAAGACACAAATTAATGTCAATGAGGCTAATTTTTTTGAAGAGAGCAGAGTTATAAATAAATGAAATGTCCATCATCTAGAATCAAGCTGAATGTATAGCGTGGCTAACAAGACAAGTGCGTCTTGCTGCAGCTGCCCTCCTTCTCCTCAACACCTCCTACTATTTTTTATACTGTTTGTAATTTCACTGCGATATCCTCAGGGCAGCAACCACCCCACATTTACACATGAATTAGAACAACACCTAGCACAATGGCATACCAATCCTGATTGGACCTGGGCTGCTCCTGGGAATGCTGCTGGGAATGCTGCTATAAAAAGAGCTCATAAATGTATATAGCACAGCGGAGGAACACACACATACCTTTTATCACAGTTAACATCACTGGAGTGTTAACTCTTTCTTTCCCCAAGAAAACTGCAGATGGTTTCATTTATTTCTAAGCTCCAAGATGGCTGCAGGATATATAGCCAAGATTCAGTATACGTTTACTCTGTGAAGTTAGGCACTTACTTTGCATGTCTGTATTTAATATTTAATAAAGTGACAGAAGTGTGATGGAGTCTGATTACAGATATAGAGGCATAAGGCTGACTCTTGCTTCGGATTTGCGTGGAGGTTGACCTAGCTGTAAGCTGGGGGCATTTGGGCTGAGGAATCAAAGAAGCCCCACACCAGTGTCGGCCACATCACTTGTCTGCATTAGTTACAGACCTACTGTACTTTAACTGACTAGCCTAAGTTTTCTTCTAGTTTCCTTCCTTTATTAGGAGACATTTTTTACCTCTATTTTARTATGTTCTGGAATTTGAAAGTTTGCATTTAAAAAAGTTAGGAGTTCTTCACGGTATTTCAAATATAAACAACTCCCACATATACTATTAGTTTAATTTAGTATTCAGTCATTTTATTTTTAACTAAACAATTAATATAGAAAAAGATCAAAAATCTCCTATCAATATACTTTTATTTTTCCTAACAATTCTGAAACATCAGTTATTCTGCCTGAAGGACTATGAGTGGCCAATGTGGTTTGCAAAGAACAAGAGGGAAAGCAAAGAAGTGAGTGCAGGTGAGGTGGCAAATCCATAAATGACTTGAGTACATGCACAAATTCCAGCATTTGAGCCCCCTTTGAGGTCAAGTTCTGTGTTGGGGTCAGTCATTCTAACATATAATACCTATAGAAAAATGGAGGTAGTAGTGAATATCAAAAATCCATAATTAGAATAGAATGCCTACTTTCTTAGGCCTATGCTTCTCCGGCACCAGCAGCCCACCTTAAAAATCTACCTTATAGACTATGTCTGTTAGCAGCTATATAAATCTGTCTCTCTCTAAAAATAATATTAAAAAATAAGAATAACTTTTTGCTTACTACCAGTTGGCAGACCTCTTATTTAGTGGACTAAAAGCTCTACACTTACTCAGTCTCTGTGGAAACTTCTAGACTTTTTTCTTCTTCTGTGACTGGTTGGTAGCATTACAGGGCCTTAATGTACTTTTCCGTATTACCTTGCACCTAATGCAAGTTTTGTCATTGACATAAATATGGAGACTTTCTGCCTCATGGAAACATTACCCTCCTTTTTAGATATTCTCAGCCCGATTCCTTCAGCTTCTCTGTGCTCTGCCTGCAAGTTGCAACTTAATGCTTATTTTCTTTCCTCGACGTGCATAGAGCACTAACCCAAGCGAACCCTACCCAGCGTCACGCTTCCATGCTGCAGTAAAGATCATTCAGGAAAAATGTTCCTACTTCTGCAGAGACGGGCAGATACCGTGGTCTATACAGAACAGGCTACTGACAACACTGCATGCACTTGGTCATAGTCAGATACGTGACAAAGTCCAGAGAAATCCTATTAGGGAATAATATAAATGACAGAGCTTAAAGAATACAGTTAACTCCTAATTAAACAGCCCATAAATCTGTTCAGAACTTGCAGAATTTATCACCAGAAAAGGAATCTCAAGACCTTTCAGAGTCCCATTTTAACAGACCTGCTGTCCACTGAACCAACAATTCTGTTGCTTATAGATGAGAAATTTCACCAACTTAAGTACTATTAAAAGATGATTATGCACTGAACTCTCCTGAAATTGTGTAACATTTGCATGGTATAACACATACTGTTACTTGTTCACTGCAGTCTGATTCAAAGTGCTATAAATATGTTTGCCCTTTCTGCTAAGCCTGCCTAAGGGATTAGCAACCCCCCAAAAGTTCAGTTGAATATTAACTGCATTAACTTTGCAGACTGTAACATACTGTTACACTCAAACAGCCTACGGTGCAGTATGGATGACTTGCTTAATAAAAAATGTTTTCATGCAAAGCCCTATTGCTAGAAAAAAAGAATCTGCTCTGTCAAAGGGGATGACCTCTTCCATTTAACTTCTTCAAGTAAACAAACAAAAGGAAAAGTCTTTACAGTGATGTCCAGAGCAATGCTTATCATTTCGTCTGTCAAACCAGATAGACTTCTCTTCGCAACACAGCACCAGCTCCACTATGTTAGAAATACATATATGTTAGAAACATAAGCCAGTTCACCATGAAAACTGTGTGAAATACAGTAAGAAAGTGTCATCTACTGTAGCAGTGTGAACTTAAAAACCATAAAAGAAATGGTTTGCTTACTTATTTTCTTGAGTAATGCTTTGCATGCCAACTCCCATAAAAAACAGACGTGCAGAAAGATTTTCCAGCGTGATGCTGTATAGTTGCAAAGACGATCAAAAGGAACAGGAAATATTGAAAAGTCTGAAAAGAGAGAGTTGAGGGGGTTGTAAAAAAGACAGAACTGACTTGGTAGCTAATGCCAAAAGTCATGGAGGAGCAGGCTCTTAAAACTCCCAAGTGTAAAGCTCACAGGCAGAGGCAGAGAGGTAACTGACAGCATCTGATCAAAAGATGAAGAAAGGGATGCAGAAAGAAGAAAATGAGAATGTCTGGAGCAAGTTTCCAAAGAGACCAAGTGGGACCGGTAGAGTTGCCTGAAGTAACCAATAGGTTGCTAAAAGTACTTCTAACGATTAAGAAAAAAAACTCATTCATTTTCTAATCACAGTAATACAAAAATATAGAGCATACCTACTGAAAATGGAAATGATATATTTTCTGTACTTTTATAAAAATAAAGAGAGGAAACTTTCACTATGTTGCTTTGGGATAGCACACCGACTCTCAAAAAGACCTTGATGCCGAAAGCCAGGAGGAAACCTTCCTCATTCGCTCTTTGAGAAACATGCATATTTCAATTTGTAAAACTTCACGTTCTCCCACACAGTCCTGCGTATAATCAGAAACCAAATCAAAATCTGACAAATTCGAAATCGTATTTCTTCATAAGGCTGTACGCTTACTTGTTTCTGCTGTTCACCAACACCATTATGCTGCCCAGAAACAGAGAGCGGCGATAGATGTTGGTAATTGTGCAGGAACTTAAACTGCAGCCAGAGAGCCTCAAAGCACAGCCTTAAACTGGAATTAAAGCTTTACAAGGAAAGCAAAATGTTTCATTCCCTGCAACCAGCTCTTTCCCTCGCTACACATGCACACACATACACACACGTGCTTGTGCACACCTGCTACCCACSGGCCAGATGGGACTGAATTCTCCTGAATCAGATCTTGGATTTTTAAGCTCAGCTTGAGTTCAAATGGATTTCAAGACATCAAAATATATTACTATTTTACAYATAAAAATTACAGTGGCATCCAAGAATTTCAAGTTCCAGTATTCTTGGCACATTAGAAATATATTAAAGTATGATTATTGCCCCAGAGAAACTAATACAAATAAATAAACCTTTGTAAGAATGTATACATTTAAAGCCTGAAAAAAAGAAAATGATTTATTTTATATCACCAGTATGATAAGTGATATTGGGAACTTAGCTAATTAGCAGTGACCAATATTGTTTTTAAAGGCAATTTCAGCAGTCCAAACCCATTTAAAGATCGTACAAACTAGCCCTTAATGCACAAGTATCATAAAATATTAACACAACACACATGTTCAAAAAATTGGGAAGCATTCTATTCCTAGAGAATTTGCTAAGCTTGCTTAATGTAACATTTATCATCAATAAAGTTTCTTCAGTTAAGAGCCCTTTAACCTGCTCCTTGGAACAAGGTCTTTATCTCCCTATTCCAGCAGCCCAGCTACACCAAGTACCTATTTCTTGCATTTCAATGGGCTGGTTGTAAGTGGCAAAGTTGCATTTGTAATTGGGACCGGGCTCCGAGGAAGCCCTTCTCCAGCTAGGTCCTGAAGTCTATCATCTGAGTTTTAAGCGGGTTACTGTGTGCCCGGCCAGCAGCGGGATGTCGTAGCAGGGARCGTGGGCATCTGGAAGCTGCTCCCCGTGGTGTTCCGCCAGAGCCTACGTCTGGCAAGCTCCAAGGCACAAAAACGCAAGTCCTATTTGTTTGGCCAGCCTTGGACTGACCTTTAGTCATACCAGGGAACAGGAATTTTGTTAGTGAACGGAGAGTTCTGGTCTACGCATTTTTAAATTGATTAT
This sequence comes from Rhea americana, assembly GCF_003343005.1. Taxonomy (NCBI): domain Eukaryota; kingdom Metazoa; phylum Chordata; class Aves; order Rheiformes; family Rheidae; genus Rhea; species Rhea americana. Next base: position 2,497,428 of record NW_028185339.1, on the reverse strand, counting down.
TTTATTGATGTAAAGTGCCCAGGTGCCCTCATGACAGTCACTAATATAGATTTTGAAAATAAAATTAATTAAGGGCCAGACTGGACCACCTTTACTGTCATCATGTAGTACCCTTTTCTACAAGTAATAATGCTATCACCACAAGTATAGTGTTTTATAGTATTTCATTAGATCTCAAAACACTTTACTATGTAGGTCAAGATCACTGTCACCTATCTCCACACACACGCATACACACACACTCACTCTTCTCTCCTACCTTACAGGAAGAAGGGAAACCGAAGCACCAAAAACATAACTGACAAAAGTCCACGCAGGAGTGAAAGCTGTGTTTCCCGAGTTGCAGTGCTGGGTTTTATCCCTCCAGACCATAGCACGAGCATGGCACAGGATGAGTCGGAGCAGGAGCAGAGCAGCCTGGAACACAACCTAAACTGAATTACACTCGTCCAGCCCTTGAAATGGTTCCTCATTAGCTGCGAGTTAATGGAGTCCCAATGAGTAGTGTTATTTTCATCCCCTGCCTACTGAACACAAAATTCATTTGCAAATATCCTGTAAAATACTGCAAAGCAAGCCAAAAGAGATATGACAACATAAGAGGCATACTATTTATGGAATGCACTTACCGTCGTTTAGAAAAGGAAGCTGACATGAGCACCAGCCTAAATTTAGCAACACATTTAGTTTTTATTCACTAGTCACAATGACAACATTTTAGAAGGATACCACACACCTTGTGCACCAAAAGGTTCCACTGAAATCAAGACAGACTTTGATCTGAAAGGAATTCAGTATCAGCTCCTTAATGAATACAACACTGAGTTAAATTAAGGCAATCACCATCTTGACTTTCTATTCCAAGTAGATATAAAATTACATTGATTGCAGGAAATGGTGGCATTCAAACAATATTGTGATGGCCAAAGCCTGAAAGCTATATTCATTGTCGAGCTAAAGTAGGCTTTCAGAGGGTACCATTTGATTTGAGGGAAAAAGGCATCTAGAAACCACATATTTTCAATTAATAGTTTAAAAGGCACAGAGTAAGAAAGGAAGAACGCTGGTCAATACTCTACGTGCCACTCAAACAAGCAAGAATGTGTATGGAGTAACACACACTGTATATATAAGGGGGAGCGTACGTTTGATTTTWTTATTATTATTATTATTACTTTTATGGGGAGGCTGTGCTAGTAAGGCCACATTAGAGATACAGAAAGATGTGACGTATTTTTGGACCAGTGAGAATGATCTCTTATCCAYGCTATCTTTAATTCAAAAGTAATTTCAAATCATCAGTGCTTAAAGTTAAAACTCGTTCTCTTGAAAACTCAGAAAAAGAATTAATTCCAACCCTTACCTTTGGCACCTTAAAGACTTTTGGCCATGACTTACCTGTATAAATAGAAAGAACTAATTTACTACAGAAATGCCCATGGGCAAACATGTTCTGGCTAATGAAGTGTTCAGCTTTTGCATGATTAACCAGCTGGTGGGGGTGGTGTAAAAATCACAGGGCATAAAATAATAAGAAAAATTGATTAGCAGCTCTCTTTAAAAGCACTCTATGAAAAATTTACTTATTTTTGTTCACTAGTTTGGAAAGTAACTGTACAGAAAGATAGACTTGAATGACTTACCAAGGAGCCRCGGCAGAGACTGCACTAAGCACTCRCTCCTTTGAGACTTGCATCGCAGAAAAGTTCAAGTGAAAAGAGAGATACCAACCAGCTCGATGGCTGGATTACTTACACAACAGGTCTGGCGGCCCGTCCTAAAGGTAATTTTCTTCTATATTGCGAAAGACATTATATAAAGTTAAAAACTATGACTATGCTTCAAGTCAGTTTGGTTTCTCCCCCCTTGAGCCCCTTACTTGGCTATGACTACCACTGTGGGCCAATCCACTAAGTACCTGCGCTTGTGCCAAAATATTAATAYGCTACTCAAAATAATGCACTTACACATTTAGGTGATGTTATGTGAAGTAGCTGGGGTTCATGCTCACTAGGGACAAAAGTCCCCTTGCCCTTCCCATCCTAAAAAGTTTTCTTAAAAACTCACATGCTTTGCCCTCAAAATAGGACCTAATTAGGATACAAGTATTCTGCAGACAGGTCACGAAAATAAATTTATCATTAACTATCCCCTAAACCAAGGCAGGTTATACTGGGGTAATGTCAGTTCCTACACATTTGTTGTTTCTTCATTTGGTGTAAAACTGGCATGTAAATAGTCACTTTAGGGAGGAAAAATATGCATTTTTATGGAACAAGATTACTTCAGAAATATCAAASAGCTTAGTAAATAAAGATATTCAGCAGTAATAAAATACAGAGCTGCAAAACTTTAGGCTACTGATTACTYACAACAGGTTGCAGTACTAGTCGCAGTCCTCTTTACCTTTGCTACTTCTATAGAAAAGGCATGTTTTACATCTATTTACAGACTTAAGAACTGGTCTGTAAATACATAGTAGTGGGTAAAGGACCTGCACCTCGTGGGTTTGCATGTTCCAGCTCAAGAATGCAGCTGTAACTTAGATCCCGGGACTTCATGGACTGGGAATCTACATTAATACCTTTTGGCAATACACGAGCAGTCGCCGTATGTCCATGTTTGATTTCTAACCACAACCAGATATTGCCTTCCACAGCTTCCCCCTCCCCTTTCCAGGTACCTGGATACTAATTCAGTTCTTTGAATCACACTAGTATATCATGCACATGTGACTCAAGCTATTCAATTACTCCAAATGCTACTTTGAGCAGAGAACCCATTTTACATGGAATGAGAGTTACTACGAGAAGAACCAACACAGAGCTCTGAAGCACTTTTTCTTCCTTTCCACAACTCCTCCAATTAACTACCACTCTCTTAGGAGCATTTTATCCCTTTAAATATACCACAAAAGAGATTTTTGTATGCTGTCTCCCTGCAGCAGACAGGAAGATTATCCTCAGAGCCAACATGCACACACACTACGCTCCAACCAAAGCTTCACACCAAAGACGACTACATAAATATTCCACAGAGGTCTTCCTTTTTTATCAGATAAATCTGAGAAAGCTTGTCAATAACTTTATAGTTATTCTAGATTTCTTGCATYAAAGATCTCCTGAAGTTTTTGCATATTTTGGAGAGCTTTACTGGATAGATGGATTTTTCCACACTTGCGCAGTTCTTGTTTTCTAGCCTCCCTTAACCTTTTGGAAACATTTCTACATATTAACACTTAGGAAAGTGGGCATAGAGCTGACACCAGCAAACAAAAATAGAGGAAAACTGATAACACTGGCATGAAGCTACATTTCCCTCAGTACATCAATTTGGAAAGTGCTCTATTTTCTCCGGGCAGAAAACACAATAAAATGTAAGTTTTTAGTTAAGGAAGAAGTGGCACTAAATTCTTCTCAAGTCTAACTTCTATGGCCGTATTTGTATCATGAGAAATTTCTAAAGCATCAGCTATTTCTAACCCTGATCAACTGTGACCATGACAACATTAAGGCTTGTAAACCATGTTTCAAGCTTTTTTCAAACATGCTTCCAGCTTAACACAGTTGCAACATGATTATTATTTGCATTCATACTTGCTAAGAATTTATGCTGTGGACTACTTAAGTAATAATTTTGGCTAGCCTATTTGTTTAAAAAGTAATTTAAAAAAAATCTTGTTTGCCATAGAAAGTGAATGTTTCTTGAAATCATAGTAATTTAAAGGGAAGTAGAAAAACAGTTATAATTGTTTTAGGAGTCAGAAATAAAAATAATTCTTTGGACCTCTATGTTTTACTCAAAAAGCTCTACTTAACTGTTTATTTGTTTACTTGTAAGCAATTGCTTTGGAACAGATCCACACTGACTATGTGCTGTGTGCTTTGCAGAAGAGCCAAGTATGAAATTCAGGCTGTGGACTGGTTTAACTTCAAAGGACACACATAAACAAAGGTATTTAGGTGCCCAATTCTTCTGATACCAGCTCTCAGTGAAATTAATGGAGAATAAGCACCTTTGAGGACACAGCTCTCTGACATTAACACAGACCTTCTAGTTTGGATCCAGCTCTTTGCTTTTTGGAAAGCAGAACACCACAGAACATAAAAAGGATTTTGTTCCATGGCCTCCTTCTCCTCCCTCATATTTGGAATTTTTTTAAGGTTGACCATRGTCCCAGTAGAGGACACAACAGCCAAAGAGGCTGGTCTAATTAACAGGAGTTTTTCACACTAATTAGTAACAACAGGAGCATAAAGCAATCAATAGGACACCTTATGCCACTAGTGCTTAAGTTTGCTTACCACTGGTTTGGCTATACCCTTGAAACATATTCAGGTTTTTTTCTGATGCCCTCCCATGCAGTATACATTTTTAGTGAGGCTAGTATTTYCTATTATATTAGAAATTAATAAGCAACATTGTTAGCCTATGTTAAGCAGCTAAAAATCAGGTTTAAAGAAGAGGATTTCTTGGAGGAAAGGAGGAGTCAAAACCTTTTTTTTAATAAAGTCTTCCGATTACTTCTGAGATTTAAAGTCAATGTAAGTAATTATGTACATGACTGTTGAGTAACACAGTATGATATTCACCTAATAATTCACCTGTATGCAAAAATTTGCATACAGACTTGTATAACACATATCCCACTCAAAATCAAAAGGCATCATGCTCTCTTATTTCACTAGGTGTTCAGCTACTTATTTCTAAGTTCACTTCAGTGAAACAACTCAACACTTTAGAATTTAAACTCTTTCTGAATAACTTGTTGGAGGACTGCTGGCAAGAAAGTAGTATCTTCAGAGTAAACCTGTAAACCATTTTCTCCAATATGGAAAGACCAAAGTGCTAAAATTAGCTACTGGAATTCCTTCTCTGGGTGCCAGTTTAATTTGAGTCTTGTTCCAAATGACCATTAACCAACAATGCTTCTGACTTCGAAATAATCTACAGCTACTCAGTAAGGACCGTTGCTTGATTCAGTGCATGCTACCCCCTCTCAAATCACTGCATAGCTGTAATCTTTTTTAAAAATGCACTTTTGCTCCAGTGTTCTGGAACTAACTGTACACACACAAAGAACTCAGATACTCTCTCAACCCCCACTGGAGGTGACAAGAGAATCCTTCTAAAATTGCAGATACGCTGTCAAGTGCAGGTGTTTGTAAACAAGTTTGGAAACATTTCTAATTATAGGCCATAAGAGTTAAAATTAGAAGTCCAATCCACTAGCTTTAAAAAAAGAACTTACAAAAAGGTTCATCTAAATGAGAGCAACCAATGGAGTTTAATTTAATGGTAACAGTAGAATTTCCACTATGGGTTACAACAGTAACTTTCCACTATGAATTACAATAGTTGAAAAAAAAAAAAAAAAAGGTAAGAATTTTAATTTGCTGTCACACTATGATACTGTATCTTTGAATCTGCAATCTAAAAATATACCCTATTTAGAGGTCTCCTGCATTTCATATGCTTAAAAAGAAGGAAAAGAAAAGGTCTCAAAAATTCCAAATCTGCCTTGTTTGCCAACATCACAGTCCAGCTTTTATGTAGAACCTCCCTCACTGACCTTCCAGCAATTCAAACCAGCTATCTGTGCTGGAAGGAGCCTTACGTTTGTGGATGAAGTTCTCCCTGATAACTTCACCTACTGCAAAGCTTAGTTCACGCTGTCCTGGCATAAACCATGGAGAGATGAAATTAGGGAGGGCAGAAGTGATCGCAGAGCTCTGGTTGATGCAATTCTCAGGGTACTGGCTGCTTTCACCGCTCTGGTGYGGGGACTAGAAATGCAGCTCTAAGCTACATATTTTGACCCACACCTCAGATACAGGTTGGAGGGAAGCTAATCCTGCAGTCTGGATTGAGTTTATACTATATGAGGATGACGCTGACCAAAGATGGACTTTATCTCTGTAGAAGCTTTGGGAGAAAGCAGAGCATTTACCAGACTCAAGGGGAGACTGTTCTCTTTTTCAGAAAAGAAAGAAAGAAAAAAAAAAAACATTAGTACTGGAATTTCTTCGTCTTCATGTTATTCCTTAACGGAAAAATAACAGCACATCTGAGCATGTCAGAGTATCTTCAGCTGATTACAAGTGAGCAAATACGAAATAATTTCAGAGAGGCTTAACCACAGCCCTTCTTCAAGCAAGGGGTTCATTGCTGCACCGTCCTGGAGCAGCGTGAGAGAGAAATGGATTCAGAGCATCACAGCTGCCCCTTCACCTTCCACCACTGCTCTCTGGAGAGGCTCAGTGGCTGAACCTCCCCTTGCTGCCAAGCGTGTGGAGGTGAACCAACAGCAAGGACCTCCCACRGGAAGGAGGTAGGGCTGTTATTGCTGAGCTAATACGTTTCTYTTCCCTTTTCTCTCCCCCACCCCTCTTTTTAGGATTGTCTGTGTAAAAATAATACTAGTTCCCACAGTTTTTCTGGATAGTATTTTGGAACCCATTGCCTTCAACAAACGTGATCTTACCAGTTTAGCGCACATCTTGTACTTAGCAAGTGCTGCGCTGTATCAGGATGAATTTATGGATATGCTTGCAAGCTAGGTCCCTTGCAACTGGTGCTTCCTTCACTGCAAGCTATGAATATGATCTGGGATTGCTTATTGTTGGAACCAAACCCTTTTGTATTATTATTATTACTGGTATAAGCAAGGCATGGAGCACCCTCGTTCTTCACCTCAGTGAAGGGGTTGCAGTAACTGCAAGGAAAGGGAGAGAACATCTCACCTGCTTCTGACAAAAGCAGGTGGGAGCTTCCCTTTTCCCCTTGGCTTGGGTAACTACTCACCCCCTTCCTTGGCCAGTGCAGTGAGAGCTCCCCCTCCTGCTTTAGTCTAACCAATGTTGGACCTCATTTACTGGAAGTGAGGCCTGAGTAAAGAGAGCAGGTTCAAAGGCAGTATCAATAAGCTAGGATTCCTGCTAGAAATTGGCACCAAATTTATCCCCYGAGGGGGAAATATTAGAATCATTCATATTAAAATCAATGTAGATATATTTATGAAATATAAACGCACATGTACAACTTATATAGTCTGATGCATATAYACTATATAGTGTGTACATACATATGTATATACAGATGCACACACATATCCCACTGCAAACCTTTAATGTAATCCCACCTTTGCCTTTTAATTCAAAGTAAGTATAAAAATTGTTAGTTTCTACAAAGCCATCTAACCTCTGTTGCATCTAAGATTTTGAACGCACCTGGCACTGTGTTCAGCTGSAAAAACATTTTTTCTATGTGAATATATATTGGAGCTCATTTTGCAAATTTTYAAAAACCCAGGCTTCTCTTTGGGTATATAAATACTTTAATTAACAATATGTGTGTATTTAGGAGACTCAGCATCAAAGTCTAGATCAGAGGGCAGTTAACCCATTAGTTTTTTTAAGATATTAGATAAAAGAAAATAYGTTTACTAAATGCCTAATTAGGCACAAATTAAATATTTGAGTGCTGAAAGTGTCAGATAGAGATTTCTTTCAAATATTTTCTGTATGTTCCAAATGAAAGCATGTGATATATGCACAATGCTACCAAAAACAGCTGAAAAATACTATAGRAGAGTGTCTGCTGGGTTGGTTGCAAAAGTAAAGCATAATCCATTAACTGCTAATTAGGAGCATCAGAAGCAGACTTTGCTGCAATAAGAGCTGGCCCCTAACTAGATGTTTCTGTAACCATTTAAAGGCACRGGGTTTCTCCAGTTGCTGAGATTGGAGCTTGGATGGTTTCAGCCTAAAGGCCATGTGAAAAGAGACTATGGCACTTCGCCATTTTACCCAGCTGTTTTCTAAATATGATGACAGGTGCCATTTTTTCCATTTGATCGTGGAACGTAATACATCTTCAAACAAATTTTCCCCAACTGGTCTGGTGCAGTTATATTTCAGAGCTTCAAATATAAGAATGCTTTTTCTCTGTCAGACACAGTCTTGTACAGTCTTTCACAGATATTTCATTATCTGCCCTTTTCCTTAAAGCTGATTTTTGTTATATGCATTATTCTGCCTTTTAATACTATTGAAAGAGAGAAAGAATAAACACTTGGCCAAAGAAGGATTTCATTCCACTCTGAAGGAGTTAAAAAAAAAAAAACAAAAAAGAAAAAGAATAAAGAAAAGCCAGTGCTCACAATTTGACTTCACAAACCTGCTTTGCAATACCGAAGGACTCCCTTCCTCTCCAGCCTCTACTTTTTAAAGGATGAGAAGTAAATTCATATATTCTCCTATTCTTTGTCGGAATAACTACTAACCAACCAGTCAAACTGCACTCCTGTACAATTCCTGAGGGTGCAGCCGCCCATCCAAAAGCCTTACGCAGTAAGGGCAGAAAAGGTAAAGCCAAAAGAAATGCCAATATCACAGTTCCCCACAGAAGCAGCCAAGAAACAGAAAGTAGTACTTATGGACATGAGCAACAAAGAGAAAATGCCTTGAAATGGATGACAGGCTTCAAATCTGAGCCATGCTGGATTGAGAGCCAAAGTTAGGCTGGCTGCCTCCARGGCTTGAGTGGCCTTGAGCAGTAGATGATGAGAGGATACAAGCCTGCCTACATACCTTGAAGAATCATGAAAAAACAAACAAACAAACAAACAAAAACAAACAAGCAGATAACCAATTTCAGAAAAAAGGGAAATAGTTAATTTGACAGGAAATAGTTCAGGTCGACATTTTGGGCTTTTCTTCTACACGGGCTGACCAACTAATAAACAAAGGAAGAAAGTTTGTGTGGGACAGGAAATGATGGCATTTTTTCCACTTTGCCCTATTTTCATCTACAAACACGGAAGACGTTTGTTTGTTTCTTTCCTTTAAAAGGATGAAACAGAGATCCATGAAACAAGCTAAAATGGTAACGAATCATTTCCAGAAATTAAACACCTAAGGAACAATAAAAATAGGAGTAATAGAGATAACAAAATGATATTTAGATTAAAACAACATCTTAAATTGCTGTTAACCCTGGCAACAGCTTTCACAAGCTAYGTCAGTATTTTTGCTTTCATTCTGTATATAAGAAAACAATCATAAAAATGCCCCAAAGCCACGGAGGGAGTCAGTGTCAAAGACATGATTAGCAGTTCACAAGTTATTTGATTCAGGTCACATGGTGTTCCAAAAAACATACCTAAATATAGCATGCAAGAGATCTGCACAAAGAGCAATCCCATCATGGGAGCAAGCTAAAGTCTCCTTTCCACTAAATTAATTAGGGTTATTTTGAGGTAACCAAATGAAAGCTATGAGAAAGCAAATCGTACCATACCCAGTTGTGTAAGAACACTTGTCTCTAGTATGGAAGAGCATGAGTTTGCAGCACAGCAACATAGGAAAATACTTTGTAGTTCCTGAAGGAAATCTTACRTTGTACTAATGGTACTTCCATCAACCTGGAGGTAGGTGGAGGGCACGATGTCACTGAATTATGGGATACAACTTGGTGGGGAAGAGAATGATCCTTCCGGTGAAGGGACTGGCAGGTAATGTAGGCGTAACTATTTAGGCAGGAAGCCAATACTTACACTTCTTCTATAACTGTTAAYAGCAGTCATTCTAACAAAGAAAACAAGCACCTTTTTGGGAAGAGAAGGTCAATGCAAATGAAATCCTAGGCAAACAACAGGACTCTGGGAAAAAGCTAATGCCTAYGGAGGCAGCATGGAAAGAAAAGGCCCTCTTGGAACACATTASTTCTGAAACCCTGCTATTAGTTCCTCTGCTAGGATTGTGCCTTGCCAGGGATGAGAATTTTCTGATGAAATGCAGTGCATGGAACTGATTCTAACAGCCCTCCTTATGCACAGGGATCAGGATCACCCACACAAAACAGTGTGCAGAAGACCTTCAATAGGCAGTGGGAGCAAGAAAAGGGAAAGGACGTTCCTCAGGCCTCGAGGATTTCTTTTGCTCCTTTCCCATACAACAGCAATGTAGTCCCCTGGACAGAATACTGCATTTCCATTCAAGTCCTACTTCTCACTAACATGGACCTTCCAGTTGATTTCGAAAGCTGCCTCTGGCTCAAAATTTCCCTATAAAACCCTCTTTAAAAAAAWTTTTTTTTAAGTCCACTCTGGAGCGCTGCGGTTAAATAGTCCAGACTGCTGCAACGGCTGTTTTATATTTGCATAGTGCCCAGTCCCTCYGCGCCTGGAGAAACCCTCTGCTCCACGCCAGTGTTAGAACAAGCACAACAATATTGATGTTAGCTTGAAGGCCCGGGCAAAGCTGAAGTACAGGGTACGGCACAGGGCGAGAGAGCAGGACAAAGCCGAAGAAAGACAGYGCTGTGAAGAGTGTGCCCGTCAGCAAGTAGAGAGCAGGCTCTTAAGCTCAAATCGTGTAGCAGGTGCTCCAGAAGGCAGGTACTAACCGTCTGAGTGCGTGTGGTACACAAACTGCAAATTTCGGCTTGAACGCTTCAGGCCATTAGCAGGTGCTTCAGGCAGTCATCCAAATCAAAGTAAGAAAGTGGAAAGAGCCAAATGCTGGTTAAAGAGGTTTGCAAACCGAAAATCCCAGTGAGGGCAGATAAAATGTTTCCCTGATCGTGGGAGCAGGCTAGCAAGAAAAAGCAAACAAAAAGCACATGCAATTCCTGTATAAAGGCTGCGTTGGGGATTTTACTATCCTGCACTAAAGCCCCAGGATGCGAATGCTGGCTAGGATGCTGAGGTCAGCAGTTAGATGTCCTCAGGTGGTTAGAGACAAGACAGAAAAGAGCTGGCATTTGGGGAGAAGAGAGGGCCCATTTGATAACGCTTCACTTGAGCRTGCGAGGGGTTCCCCTCGGGGTAGTGTCCCAAAGAAAGCTCCAGGCAAGTTCAGACTGGTTCATTACTTGTCACATCCAGAAGGTGAGTCAGTTAATGATTACATGGACTCCCTTTTGCGTTTGGTTTCACGTGTTTCCCATCGGAGAACTGCACTCTCAGCGAGTCACTCGCCGCTCACAAACCCCAGCAACACGGACGGGATCTGCCCTTCCGATGCTCGGGGCACGTCTACAATTATTTTCTTTGTCGGGCTTACAGTGGCAGTTTACACACCGCGTTTTCAGTAGCCGAAGCACAGGGCTCACACTCCATGGTTGGGGTGGCATTTTTTATACTAAAGTACAGGTCAGTGCCCTGGCTCTTGCCCTATTTGCATTAGTTTCCAAAGGGCCCGAGATGTCAAACTTTCCAAACAAACAGCCTCGGACCAACACAGATATTAGGGCYGTGAGGCTGATGAGGTTTCCTCATAAAAGTTGAATACTCATTTCCCCAAGGGTAAATTTGGTGGGACCTCTTCAATCTGGAACAGCACTGCTTGATCTAAGGCACGATACACAAAACCTAACAAATAGGATGGGCTGCTCCAGCTGTTGACGCAGACTGTAACAGCCAGTGACAATATATTTAAAYCTGATGGTCACTTGAAGATTATCAGTAAAGTTCTCCTCACTGGGATCTGTACCATTTGCCAGAGGCTAGCAGGCTTGACAGAAGGAGAGAAGTAAATTCTTTTCATGAGAGTAACGTGAGTCAATATGTGGAAAGATACTTCCATCTGCTCTGTGTTTCTGGTGACATGACAATACCGTACTGTATAATTTGGGATACATTTCTAACACAATACACAAAAAGAGCTGGCTTTGCAAGTATCCTTTATGTCCCATATCTGTGGAAAGCCCCAGAAGTGACACAAGCAACCTATCAAACTATTTTCAACGTATGGAGCTCCATGAGCAGCTAAGCTCCACAGCAGAAAAGCTGCAGGGAAAAACATGTTGCAGTTTATTTCCCAGAGTCACGGCATGCACGGCCATATCTATGGTGCCGTTCTAAGAAAGCAAAAAAGCAGGGGGGAGAGCATCAAGAAACACATCATATTTCTTAAATTGCTCTCTAAAGAGCCACAGAAACCASCAAAGGAACCTGCTGTGTCCGACAACTTGTGGATGCACGCTATACTAGAGTTAACCACTCAGTAGAGTGGCCTATGCTGTTTCTGCATTAATTTTGTGTSCCTGTATGTTACCAGAGCCCTGGGACTTTCATGGTCTGTGGGCAGCAAATCAGCTGAGCCAAAAGGGAAGGTTCCACCTGACTAAGCCAGTAGGGGCTATATTAAGCCTGTCTCAGCTGGAGGTCATTCTGCATATTTTGAAGGCCGCTTTTTTAGTAGTTGGTCAAGCAATTGGTATCCAGAAACTAAGAGCATGATTTTTTAAGACTCATAAAACACAGGGCAGTTCTGAAGTCYAGATCACACAAATGGAAAAGGTTTAATTTCTAAAATGTTTGATCATAAAAATTTCTTTCAGGGCCAAACAGGCTCTTGTCTTTGTTAAGCAATCGCTTCAGGTCTCATTTCTAGTAGGTTGCTGGTAGCTCAGGAGCCAAGAATTTGTTTTTACAATTCCAAAACATTTTTTGTGACTTTGCGACCAAGTGACTTTTCAGTGGAAATTGATTTCTGCTACCATCTGTCACTACACAGTTAGGAAGAGCTAGCGTTTCCCTTCAAGTGGGAAGTAGTTTGGGAGAACGCATGGCCAACCCCAACGGACTACAGGCTCTTCTCCTTACTGTCACTTTATGAGGAAGGCTTGGCCTACTTCTCAGCAGCTGTGAAACTGCCATCAGTAAGATTCTTTACAAAGCTTGGTGGCACATGGAATATATTGCTCACTTCTTAGTACTGTAAAAACAACCTTGCTGCATAACTGAGCTAGGCAAAGAAAGCAGGTGCTTGATTAAAAAAAAGCCCATCACGTATCAAGCATTTACGGACATTGTGGAAACTSTAGACAAGGATATTTCTGAGACAATGTTGTTTTCAGATTAACTAAATAGTATTTTGGAGAAGCTCCTAGGCTCCAGAGGTGGAACAGGCCCTAAAAAAAACCAAGTAGGCAAAATCGCTGTATTGCAGGACAACTGAACGTGCTGACATTCATGACACYACTACGTTAACATTTCAACGTGAATTTAAAAAGTGTCTCTAGGATATTAAAACCACAACTGTCCAGCTCAATGCTTGCTCTGATAGGAGACAATGTATTTTAACATCAGTTTTAGATCATCTGATTCTGCCACAACGTGGCCTTATTTTTATAAATATGGACTAGCCAAAGAGTGAATTATGCAAAAAATTAAAAAAAAATTAACCATGCCATTCTGGTGAACTTATACATTGAATTACAAATATAGAGCTTCAGTTGCAGGACTTTAAGGTACCCAAACAGTAACAAAGAAGAAATAAGMTTGTTGAATGTGCTTAAATCTCACGTGTGAAGAGCAGTCAACGGAGAAAACTAGCTCCAGAAAAGAGAAACTTTCAGAAAAGGGATTATGAAGAAAAGCAGTTAATGTTGCCACTCCTATGTAGTCCTCAATTAATGTTTTTTCTGCTATACACGCACACAGCAACATATATACCTGACCACCTACGTTGTGATGTACCTAAGAGAATGGCCACAGCAGGTAGAACTGAAGGTCGCTTAAGCTTACTGACTTATTTGTGACAGTGGCAAGCAGCAGATGCTTAGTGAAGATTATGGGGCAGGCAGATAGTGACAATTCCCCAGAATACTTTTCCCAACTTCCAGCTATTTGTGGCTCAGAGGCTTCCTTTAACACTATCGCTTTTCATACAATTTTTCCAGATTAGCAATCCGTTTTTAGAAATCTTCRCTTGTAGTTACAGACACTTTTAGGGCACAGGTCCCCAAGCTATACTGCACATGTCTAGTACTATGCAAGCTACTTCATCTCAATATGGAGACATCCAGCCTGCTGCCCCAATCCCAGAGAAGAGGGCCAAAGAAAATGAGCAGCACATGTTTTGACACCCAAGCCAGCACAAAACTAGGGTCAGCTGCAGCCGTTACAGTACAGATACATCCTTCCATGATGGTGATGGTTTGGAAGTCCTGCCTTAGAGGTTATATTTGGAAGTGGCACACATACTAATAAAGCAATAAATACAGATCTGGGGGCTCTGAAGCTACCCATTAGTCTACTGTCACTGCTTAGGAAGCACAGAGGCAGCCCTTTAAGGGATAACGAATATGTTGCAGTACACTGAAGAAGTACCAGACACAGGAAAGATCACTGGACAGTGTGTACTGGTCAGGTCTCCATAGTAATACACTGAGAGAGGCAGTATTCTTTTAGAGGTATCCATAAAACTGTGCTGTTCGTGGTTCCATACGCTTGTTATTTATGCACCTTCTTATTGCACAAATAGCTGCTGCATGCTTTACCAACCAAAAATATGTGCTTAAGCCAGAAAAAAAAAAGGAAGCTGAAGGAAAGTGCCAGTGTTGAAGGCTTTGCTAGCAGTTTCACACTCCATTCATACAACAAGCAAACCAGAAAATAACACAGACTGGCTAAATCTAACTAAGCAGGCTTAAATATCAAGTAGCTCTTTTATAATGCTTTTCCTCCAGAAATCTCAAAACATTTTACAGAGGTGTACAGACTGGGGAAGAGCCAGAATGCAACCCACTGCTCTTGACTCCAAGGGTCTTGCCCTTTCCCTAAGACTACATCCCTAACTACAGGTATACGCACTCTTCCCTTATAGTTGCGAAGGAAAGATGCAAGCATGCATCAAAGGAAAAATTTCTTCCTTAATTTTCTATTCACTGATTGCTTTTAATACCTTGTTTCAAATGTTTTGAGTTTAAAAACAATAGCTCACAATGCAAATATGTTGTTCCATCTACTACTGCATGCAAAGGTAATGCTGTTCGTAAGATGCTATCCTCTTTTCAGTTACGATAGGGAAGCAGACAAAAAACAAGCTATGCATTTCTCTTTTCAAAATTTTTATCCTCTCCCATATACAAAGAAATAATAAGTTCACTAACCAGCAATAGATGATAAAAATTACTGTATTATCATAGAAGAAGCAAACAGAAAAACATGAAGGGTTTACTAGAAATAGAAAAAACTCAGTACTCTTTTCCCATAACAGACAAGCTTGCAGAAAATATCACAGAACTATGGTTTCTTTGCAAAATTCAAATGGCCAAAATGGAAGAAATAAAACCTTTTAAAGCTCACAGTTTCACTTTCAGTGTGAACTGTAAAAACCTGCATGAGTGCAAAACAAGCCAATAAAACATACCAGTAATCATCTGCATTCTCAAACCAGAAAACTACAGTCAACAAGCAAGTTTTGATATTTGCTAAAAAAAGTGGAAAACCAGAGTAACAACTCAAAAGATAGTGGATAAATTCCAGATTTACACGAAAGAAACTGATTAGACTGTGGACTATGCTTCTGAATCTTAAGTCTTTCTTGAGCAAATGATATTCAGCATATAYCAATGTATATGGGCTTCTGAACAAGAGAGCTAATATAACTTGCATATGAAAAAGAAAGCACACCAAGTCTCTCTTTTTTTTTTTTTTTCCTTAAAGGTTTGCAATGAAAATTGTATTGCTTGGAAAAAAAGGAAAAAACTGAGTAAGATTTTACCTGCATTCTCTCTGGTTAGAACTGCTAGCTAATGAGGTAGTTTGAGCAAATTCAGTCTAACAGGGACATATATAGCATCTTTTTAAGATAATACTTTTCACTATAGGCCATCTAAGACAGGACTTAAGAGTGGCCCTAAAAGAGATCTCTTCTGTGTTCATGCGAGTTTGCTTATTTTTGTTTGCTCCATTTTAATGTATGTATACACTTTATCTTTTTAGCCTTCTTCCAGCCTCCACACTCCCAATCTATCAGTTAGACTCAAGGGATAAGTATTAAAAACAACCACATTTAAAAACTGTACCTCACTGTGATTTTATAGAAGCAGAAAGACTAAAAAGCTGCAAAGTTCCCCACAGTCTTTGCCTATTAAAGTCCACAGCTTGCCAACAGCAGCCCACATCCTAGTGTCAAAGAACAGGGCACTGTATTGCATTTCTGTGTGATGAGCAGTGCTGGTAGTCCTGACTCTACATTTCAGATCACACTGTTTGCAGAAAACGTCAACAACACTAGGATGCTCAAAAACACGCTGTAGTACTACATGAGGATGCAGGATGCTTGCTGAGAAATAATGCTGACACCAGAATACACCTGATAAAGCATAAAAGCTTAGATGTGGTTGTTTCAGGAAGCAGCTGGTTAAAAGAAGAACTCCTCACCAGACTTACTTAAAAATTACATTACACTCATCCCATCAGGCTGCACTGTTCCCCATCTTAGAATATTTCCCACCATTAAAAGGAAAGGGATAAGTTTCCATTCACCAAGTGAATCAAGAGGCAGCGGAAAGTCCTTCAAAAGAGTACTGCAAGGAAGTAGAAGGAAGGATTCAGTCAACTGGCAACCACACAGAAGCCTTCTGCTCGTTCCCACTGTGAAGTAACAGTATCTAAGCTATAGATATGTTTGTCAAACATATCTATAGCAGGGATAATTAAGTTAGTGCAGCAAACTAGCTGCATGCTTTGAAGTGTTCGTGCAGCTGCTATACTAACCTTACTTTCACCTGGTAGGTTAAGCTCACCATCTCCTTGCACGTATTTGCAGCCTTGTGACCTATACTCCATCCTCATTATCACATCATTTATGATAGCTGAACATACTGGAAATGATATTCAAATGTTTTGTTATAAATAAAGGAGACTAACAGAAGCCTAAATGCAGCCTCCTTTCAAAGAGGAGTAACTGCTTGGAATTCCTTATAGCTCCTTTCTGTCAAGGAGTTCAATTACTTTACAAACAAATACTCCTACAGGGCAGGTAGTGCTATTTTTCCTCTTGGAGGTCTCTTTTATGACTAGTGTCCAAATCTTGATTCTTGATTTCCTAGTTTAAATATGAAAAATATATATATTTTTGCCCTGCTTTGCAAAAGTGCTGCATATATCTCAATTTCTATGCTGGTATTACTCAAAACAATAGGGCCAAAATGTAAACTAGAAGTCCTTAAAACTGCTGACTTTGGCAAAATTTCTTTATCCTACAATATTATCAACACCTATATTCTTCCTGCAAAAATCAGACCTAAAGGGATGGCGAGGATTCAGCTGAAGTCTGTACTGGGGTCTGGGTCACAGGTAAGAAGGCTCTTAGACCACGGGAGCGCACCGAATCTGCAAACACACCGACACTGATTCCCGCTGAGCTTGGCGAAGCCAAGACTTTATGCTGTATGCTTCGCCTTACAGCTGGAGAATGATTTCATATGTAAAGATCCTCACTTAACTACATCCTCCTATAAATCAGAGTTCTCAGCTGCCTCGCCTTCCTGTAACTCAATAAGAGCCTGTTGCCAATCTTGTCTTTTTTGCATTAGGTTTCTATGGCAAAAAAAAAAAAATTACCTTTACTTACATCAGCGTGCATCCAGCTGGAGCAGCATCCTGTGCACTCAAGACAGTTTCAACATACTGACTTTGTGCTGAAACGGTCCGGCCCAACAGGCTGGATCCTGTATCTGCTGGTCGCATCAGCCCAGGGGCACACATGTTCCCRAATCTCGCTCCACACGGTGGTAACCAGCATTTCCTTCTGAGCAAAGGGCAGAACTGGGATAAAAACTGCATACGCCCTCGTGCCTGCTCTACTATATAGTTTTTACCGATTTTGTCAGGGATGCGTATACTTTAAGCTGTTCGCTTAACAGAAAGAAAAAACCTCTTGCTGCATTAGGTTCTTGCCATGCCACCTTTGCCTTTCCTTCCAAGTTAGTTCTTCATTACTGTTTTGGTCCCTGGTATTTCTTTTTTCAGGATGCCATAGGGCAGGCTGAAGCTGTAGCCATGTTTTATATAAACAATGCAAAAACAATCTCACCTGTAACCCTTCACCTGTACCCATGAAACAACCTGTAAAAACGTCTGAAAAGAGTCAAGAAACAGATTTCTCCACTTACCTTCATCAGGCTCCGAAGCTGCTTTCAAAGAGACAGAGCAAACAAGTAAAAGGCTCAGAAGCTTCCCTTGAAAGTAAGATTGCTTTCACGAGGGCTCCGAGCTCAGCCGAGAGCCGCAGTTTCACCCGCGCGGCGCCCACCGCTCCCAGCACCAGGGAGCCATGGCCAGCAGCGGAGACCAAACTTCCTCATACAGGCAAACTCAAGATTCAATTTTCTGCAAGATTACCCACAATAATTAAGAGGTTCTGTAATTTATCCTTAAAAGCCAGTGATTATGGGATCCATAAGAATTGATCTTTTATCTTTTATCTCCTCATATACTGTGCATGTGCATATCATATGTAATATGGTTCACCAGATGAATGCTGGCAATATTTTCCACTAATTGCTGGAGTTACTATACTGAACCTTAACTAAAATTAAGTTGACTATTAAAAGCTCAATGAGTAACCCAACAAACGGAAGTGCTGTATATAGGACTTAGAAAGCATGTAAGTGATCTGGCAACCACAAAGACACAATATTTGCTGAACTTCCTATACTTAAAATTGGTTACATACAACAACCATACATTCATTCTGCATTATGGTTTAACACTCACAATACCAGCTCCTCCCTGCAGCTGGCCAGCAATGGGCTTCTTGATTTCACCTTAATGTGCTATATAGAATTTATGCTCAGTTTTCTCACTCTGTGTAGTATCTTAGTGTCTCCATGCAAGTCCAGGAGCAAAAAAAAATAGGCAACCTTATAAGACTGCCCCTAACAAAATTTACAGAACTGCTTGTCCTTCAAATGCCACAGGTGGATTATATGACAAATAATTCAAAATTACAAATGAAATCATTAAAGATGAGCTTTGAGATTTCAAAAGATATGCTTATGAGCCACTGTKTGTATGTATTAAAATACCAAAATAAATGTATTATAATTTAAGCATGCTGTTTTGAAAAGCTGAAGTTAGTAGCTTGAAAGCTACAGGATAAATTATGATACATGTAATCTCCATGTAAGTAACAGATCTTCCTATATCAGTTTTAAAAGTAAACAAATAATACTTTTAACTGTTAGAATATCATTATTCTAATCAGTCTTACCGATTTTATCTACCTAAATATATAAACAACTGGTTCTTGTAAGCAATGCACATAATTATTGTTATTATACATTGTTTATTCACTACACATATATGATTTTTAAGATTGCAGTTCTAAAATTTCAAAGAGCAGTTTTATTATGTGCTTGTATATTTTCTAGGCTATACCTCTTACAGATATGTTTTAGGTTCTGTATTGTTGCATACAGAGTTGTACACATGTAAATAAATCAAAACCAGTAATAAATAATAAATAAATAAATAAATATCCTGTCCAGTCTGGCTATCTCTGACAAATCAGAAAACCAGGAAATTCTCTGGGAAAAAGTTCTCTTTTTTAGGAAGAAAACAAAAAAGAAAAAATGCTCTTACCTATTAATGTGTATTAACTGATACGGGCATTTACAATTTGGGGACAAAAAGAATGACTGGCTCAGGAGAAATTCTTACAGATTTCCTGAACAGACCCCTCAGAAAAAAAAACAAAAAAAAMCCCMAAAAACAGTATTTTATAAAATAAAAGGTCAAAGTGAACCCACGCAGAGTTTTGTGAAAGAGTTAAACCTATCGATTAAAGTCTATTTGCTGATAAGGATGCATCTATTTGAAATAGGATAGCATTTGGGACCACTCGAACAAAAGTCTACAGAAAACTGATAAATCAAGGAACTGAGCTGGATTTAAACAAACAACAGACATGGCTAAGAACACATAAATGTCACGAGTACAGCTGAAAAACAAGTGATGGCTCAGGACCACTTACTCAGCTACTAACGAGACACTATTTGCTTTCGCCTCCACAAAGCGAGACAGCTTTCAGTCCAGGCACAGCTCAAGCAAATCTTAAGACTGAAGTCTGCGAAAGTGATTGCTATTTCTGGGTTCACCCACGGAACACCGCAGTGGGTCTGACTTTTAGAAAATTAAGCACCTGCCACGCATCACAGGAACGGGCAAAATCCTAAGCGACTTATGCGAGCTATAGCAGAAGTCTCAACAAATGCAACAGCTCAAAACTGCTGTTACGAAGCACCAAAGCCGAGCTGCTCAAAAAAACCCTTTAGGCGCAATCASAGTTTGCCTCCTCGTACCCGATTTTCAGGTGCTCTGCCCACATAACTGCCCCAGTGCCTTGGGCAGTGCAAGCAGAGTCACGAGCGCCGGCGCCACGAAGGCGGCCGGCAGGCAAGGACGAGGGCAGAGCTGTACCTGAACACAGCACCTCRTCTCTGGTGCCTTAAGCTGCGATGCTCAGATTCCTCAGTTCTGAAGTGCTTTTCAAGGGACCTAGGCTGCTCCCGAGCGAAACTTAGTGGTGGGTCCTTTCTTGCAAGGACAGAGCTGGAGAAGGTGGGAGATACTGCACACACACAGTCATCGTTTTGCAAGAGTTGCTCCTGGCTTCTGAAGCCTGCCAGGACATAGGGGAAAAGGCAGGAGCAGAGCAGCTCGACCTTGTCAGGATGGAAGTGCTTGAGAACATCCAAAAGCRCCTCTTTGGCCACCTGGGAAAGCTGAATACTGAAAACTCACATAGGCTGGGCAACTTCTAAGGTTAGGTGGCAGTTCAGCGGCGATACCGAGAATCCCAGTTTTTCCTTTCAATGCCTAAATCTCACTTAAGTCCCACTTAAGGCATCTAATCTTTTTGTGGATCTGGGCCTAAAGCCTTGCCAGGAAGGAGAGAGTCTATGCATGCAGAAGCTGATGGTCAGCGACAGTCTAGTTCTGTTAAAACTGAAATATACAGAAAGTGACTTTATTTTGTAGGAAGGAATAATGCAGCATAACCAAAGAGGAGGCCTAGTCRCCAAAAGCTAATTTTAATCCAGATTATTCTGATCACAGTTCAGTCTTTAGACCCAAGACAGTTTTGCTGACCTGGAGAATTTCATAACCCATAAACCATGGGTCTTCAATAACTCCTGGGAAGAAATAAATTTGGAAATGTACAAAAATCAAAAAGATTGTAGGAGCCCTCAAAAAACTGCAGTTGCCCACATCAGCTAAAAAGTAAAACTAAGAARGAGCACAGATTTATAAAACACTGTACTCCTTAAAGAGAGTTAATAATTTAAAGAACAATGTTGTATTGTTCAGTGACCAAACAGTTTGCCATGCTCCATGAAACTAAGTAGTTTTAGTCCAGTTCTTCATAGCCAGGGATCCACCTAACAAGCGCTACCAATTTATTTCTCACTTATCTGCACCACTGCTGGTGGTCTCAATAGTGAAGTGCGACCAGTCCTGGACTTTGGTTTACCCTCTATTCCCTGCATGTGGCACCTAAATCTTCTTCAGGTACCCTTCAACACCGCATCTGAACTTTATAAACTGGGACAGAAACATGGGGAAAGTGCCTTCTAGTTCTCCCTATCTGCAGACAGGGAAAAAAAAAAAAAAAAAAAAAAAAAAGAGTTCTGGGAAGTCATCCACTAACTTCTGAAAGTTTTACATTACAAAATCAGTATTTGATGCAAAATACATGAGAGTAAACAAGAACCTAGGTCAGAGATTGTAAAGATGCCAGAGATACTTTGAGCGAAGGAAAATTGCCTGTCGTCCCATGTTCGTTAAGTCCAGAGAACCATTATGCACATTTCCCCGCCTGCATGCTTCAGTATCTTTCCAAATTGCAACCCGGTTTCTCCTGACAGGCACTATGACTCTAACTTTCCTCTCGGTTCTTCAAGGGGTCTACGAATTATTAATGCTTGGTAATTAGCGCACGGTAAGGAGGCCGGTGTGGTTTCCCCAATTTACTTGGATATTGGTCTGGATTCTCACTGTGCTTTGACCTGCATTTTACTTTCAATTTTGGAATCCTACCAGGTCCTGTATGCAAAGTTAAGGCAGTGTCTTTTCTGCTGAGCCACCCCTTCCCTTTTGGTAAAGTCGTAAGCTGATTTACATCGGTACCCTCTGGGTGACCACCCCCACCGCACTCCAACGCTGACACGAGCCTGCAACAGAAAATATTTTCTTCATTATGACTTATTTTTCCAAATATTCCTGCTTAATCCAAGGGCTTTTCTTTTACTTGCTTTACTTATTTTCTGTTGAAGTCAGTCTATTTTTGCCTGTATGCTGTTACTCTATGTATAAGCTAGACCTTACTTTCCTTACTCACACAGGCAATCCAACCCAGGCTGGCAAGTCAGCTCAGAAAAAAAAAAGAAAGCAGAATTTGTCCAGTATTTACCTGTAAATTTTTAGTCACAACCTATGTTTGACAGAGGTARCAGACTGTAACAGACCGATGAGAAATTCTATAAAATACTTCTGGTTGAAAAATACATAAATCATAATGACCGGTAAAACAGTATAGATGTATGTGACACTATAAATATAGAAATAATCAAAGTTCCATTCTAGGAATCTTATAATCTATCTAAATAATCTAAATATTATGACAAGTAAATGCATAAAACAGTACAAGGCAAGATGACAAGGTCGTCTGCAGAACGTTAAGGGTTAAATGTTTGGACAGGTTTCGGGGGCCAGGGAAGCTGTGAATTTAGAATGACTGGAGAATTGTTAAACGAAATAAAGCTCCGAGTTATTTTTGTTTGCACTGCCTACTTACTGACTACTAGTATTATTCCAGGCTCCTTCGTGCACAGTGCGCATAGTGAGCCCAGGCGTGACGAGGAAGCAGCACCCAAGAACATATTAATGGGGAARTATCAGTGGAATGCAGCAGGCTTTGGGGAGAGCCCGATTTACACAGCGATCAGGCAGAGACGTTCGTGCACCGTGCCTATACGCAGAAAGGTTTGGTTAGCGCATACACATGGAAAAGGATTTGGTTATGGTTAGAATTTGAGAGTGACAGCCATGTGACAGCTGGGAGTCAGCAAAGATTTTGTAGCGATGGAAATTCCTGAGATAGGACACACGACTGCTCATGGGATCTGCATGTGCCTATCATCATGCTGTATTATAATAGCTGACACTATGGTTTACTAGTTATCCAAAAGAGCGAGGCTRTAAATTAGGAAGAGGATCTGAGGAATGATGGATGAGAAATGAAAGCCATAACATTAAAAAAAGAGAGAGAGAGAGAGAGAGATAAATATAACTTGTTTTCTTGCTATCAAAACAAACGGAAATCTCCAACCAAGCCACACAACAGTACTAAAACTTGTATTTCCATGATTTACCTCTAGTGTAAGGTTACTATTTCCTTAGAATATAAGTATTTGTTTTCCTTGGTAACTTACCTCTTAAGGCCTTGATCCTGCAAACACATGTAYGAGGACTTGGTTTTAAATCTGTGAATGACCACACTGCTTAGTTTACCAATATTCACACGTTTTCAGAATCAGGGCCTAAGTCATGATGTGTGATTCAACAGAAACATTTCCAAAGAACTGCTTCATTTTCTCCTCCGTGAGTCTTACGGAAATGCGAAGCTATCGGAGAGGTGCAATTTAAATCCAGTTCAAAAGGCTGGAATACTTTCCCTTTAATACAGAATACAAGCTGATACAGTATCACATGACCTTTACCGTAATTTCTATTAAAATCATTTCATGTCTGGTTGCTTCTGCTATCCTGGCTCATTTGTATTGTTTACAACAAGTCATTGCTCCCGACAGTTAGTGGTGGCTGAATCCATGGTTACCAGTTTTTACATTCACTAGTTAAATGGAATGCAGCTCTTCCGTGGGGTTTCATGGAGAAAGCTCTTAAGAAACCACAATCCCGCTATCAATCAGGCTAACCTGGGAGAAATTAATCTCAGAAACATAAGTATTGTTGCATATTAAAAATTGACTGAAAGGCAGCTCAAGGCTTTTATTAGTTGCAGTTGCAAAAGTGGACACGCTCGGATCGGACTTAGTGCACAGGAGACTTAGGTTATGTGGTCTACATCTGACATTCATCCATGTTGTGCCTTCTCTGGCGCTCACTGCTAGTAAAACCGTACTGTTTAAAGCTTAAGGGAAAAAAAAGAAAAAAAAAGAAAGGRAAAAAAAAAAAAAACTTGAACACTTATTTTACCAGAAATGTGCTCGGCATATAAATAGTGCTTAAATACAGGTTTAACCAGACTGCAGTCCCAGCAAAGTAACTTAAACAGACACATACAAGATAGTAAAACACAAAATAGACAGCTTTGAGCAGAATTCAATTACGACAAAAAATACCCCAAACAGCGGAATGTTGTTAACAAGTAAATTAAGCCTGCAAACACATATATTTTATTGCTACCTAAGAACAATACGCACTAATTCCATTTGCCCTGTTATTTATAGTTTGTCGTAGGGTGGGGTTGCCAAAAGCAAAAAGCAAAGAAAAAAAACTTATTTCCAACATGGTTACTAAAACATTTAAAATGCCTAATGATATAAGAAAAGTTCTCTATAGTTTGATGGCTATAATAATTGTCCGACAAGCTACATGAGAGCAACAAATAGTTAAATCAAACATATTACTAGCTCATCTACTGCAAAGTCACTGTATCAGAAGCCCGAATTGATTTGTTTCCTCAGAACAAATTGAAAATGAATGTAACATAACATCCGAAAAAAAATCCCTACTGCACTGCTAATCGGATATTGTATAATGGTTGATTGCAGCTTTGCACTGTGCTATTGTTGCCTATATCATACATACTTACAGGTTCTGGGTTCTTCCAAGAGTTTGGTGCAGTTTCAAGGACAAATGTCTTAAGGAAGTCTTTCTACTGTGCAGCAGTGATCCTAGCTCTGATCTCATTACATGAGCAAAGTGCTAAATCTGACAATATAAAGGAAACTTCCTGTGTGAAGAAGAAATCTTGGAAAGTCTCAGGGTT
Source organism: Rhea americana (assembly GCF_003343005.1). Classification (NCBI taxonomy): domain Eukaryota; kingdom Metazoa; phylum Chordata; class Aves; order Rheiformes; family Rheidae; genus Rhea; species Rhea americana. The sequence continues at coordinate 2,472,613 of NW_028185339.1, read as the reverse complement.
AAAAAGGCTGCTTAAACGTGCTGGTTGATTTGCTCCCTAGTTGTGTATACACAGTAGCAGCTGATCTCTGTTTGCAGCCCTGCAGAAAGAAACCTTTGCTGAAAACCAATGGCATCACATTTCAGTGGAGCTATTGCCAGGCTCTGAAGAGCAAAGCAACCTTTGACAACTTCACCCAGTTCAAATCAGTGGGGTTTACTGCATGTCCAGCAGGACTTCTGAAGCTGTATATTTACTGTATTACTTTTATTCACACTGATCTGAAATCCTGCTTCCTAATCAGTCATGATACAGGCAAAAGTCTCATTCACTTTAACAGGAGGTTTTGCCTCTGTCAGGACTAAGAACTGCAGAATTCACCACAATATATTTTGCTTGTTTTGACTGTGGTGTTTGCWGATGAGAAGCTGGTAGCTGCACCCAAAAAACATTTTATGTGTTGGAATTGTTACAGCAAGTGCAATAGGTGTCCTGTTGGTCCTAAATTCATTCAAACCTGCCTTGCACCAGTCTYATACTGTTCTTTCAGATACAAAGTCCAAATCAAGGAATTCAGGGAAGTGGGGGGAGGTCTCTCCTTGATACCTTACTTGGAACCAAAACCTTGGAGTACAACATCCAAAATTGGGCAAAGTTTGGAATTCTGACCAAAGTCAAATTGTGATTCTATTTTTTTTATGCTGCCTTAGCTTGTGCCTCAGCCCTCCAGAACTAATAAGGCAGAAGATCAGAACTTGGATTTGGTTCTGCATTTCTTACTGATGTCCAAACAAACTAATAAAACCAGAACAGCAACACTGAAAAATATATCTGCTGCAGCTATATTGACTCTTAAACTGAGAAGGAATACTCCAAACACACCTTCATATGTGTTTTTTTTAAATTAACAATAATTGATTATGATTTTGTTGCTTCAACATCTAGCCCAGGATAGCGGTAAGAACAATAATTCCATACGTCCCCCTCACCACATTTAGAATGTGACTGTATAGCATGCAAGCTGCTTTCACAAAGGGATCTACTTCTCTTTCTAGAATAACCAGAAAAGCTCAGAAAGAAAATTTAGAAAAGTGCCTTTCGTAAGTGCACAATTGCAGACTTTGGTCAGGGGTTGCTATAGGTTGTTTTTTTCTGGGCATTTGAAAGACAGATTATTCACCACCCTCTTTTCCCCTCAAGCACTTTGACTGTTCTAGCTACTAGTATATTGCGTGTTATTTCTTTAATATTTTGAACTTTATTCCAAAGGGCAGAAATCAAAACTGACAGTACATCAAGACAGCATGCTCAATGATTCAAACAACAAAATAATTGAGATCCAATGCATACACACTATCTGAGTATGGGCATGCACGTTGCACATGTGCATGCACACTCACAAGCACAAACAAGTGTAAAGGTTTGCAGTCCGATTTGCAGAGATAGGTAATTCACACCCTCGTGCTCCTTTGATTTAAAAAAAAAGCAACAACAAGGAACATAAACCTGCCTTGTAACAACAACAAAAATCTTTAAAAAGGTAACAGCAGTTTATAGCACTGTAAGCTCCTGAATCAGCATACACTTCCTCGCCACCAAAATGTGCCCAAAGCGCTTGTCTGCTTATCTTCTTTTGAGAGAAGGATCCTGTCAACCCCTGGACCGTGCCACACGGGAGAAATAAAACTGTGGTAATTGCTGGAAGGATTCATCTTACCCTTTTCCACTGAGGGACAGTGCAAGGCAGTGAACTGAAATTCCAGCTAGGAGACTGAGCTCTGCCCAGGCTCTGCCACTGACTGGCTGCGTAACCTTCAGCTTCACCTTTCTGTGTCTTCACTTCACTTTACCTTTCTGTGTCTAAACAAGCACCATTAAATTTAATGCCTGTTGCAAAGGCAAAGTGTCTCTGCCTCAGTTGCTCAAGCTATGAAACCAGGATTGCCTGTTGGAGAAAGGTAATGGACTAAAACCTGAAGTTTTGAGTTCAACTCTTAGTTCTGCCAGCAGAATGCTGGTGACCTTGGACAACCTGCTCTCTTTGCCTCAGCACCCACTCTGCTGCGCATACTTCATACACTTTGCTCTCAACATTTGTCCACCTGGTCTCTTTTGAATGCAATACTTTGGGAAAGATTAGCATTTAAAAAAAAAAAAAAAGACCAGCACAGAGCAAAACAAAATCTTTTTGTCAGAGGGAACTTAAGACACTAATTTAATACAATTAATAAAACCCCCGCAGAGGCAGGAATTTCAGTSAATGAAATTTCCTGATCAAGAGCCTTTACATACCTAAGTCTCTACGCAGAAAGGCTGAAACTCCTAAATCCTGCCTGAGAACAGTAACCTGACCATATTCAGCAGTCTTGCTCCATGCACCAGAAAACCCGATTTGTCGAGTTTGGGGGCTGTCCACTCTGACTTAGATTCCCCTTCTCCTTATACCTCACGTACGATGTGTCACATCTGTCACAGCTATACAMACACAGATCCAGGGACACGGCTCCCTCAGTTCCCGCCTCCTCTGACAGTACGCACCGATCAGACGCAATCACTGGCCAYGCAGGGATTGCAAAATCTTTCTTCTCCCAGTCTTCCTACCTGGACTTCAACCTGCCAGACGTTCTGTCTTTCCTTATTTTCTCTTTTCCAATTTCCTCCTTTTATTTACTTTTCAGAGCATTCACAGAGTTGCATAAGGCAGGGAGCACAGTAACTCTGGGGGAAATGTGAAGACAGGCCACAGCCCCTTTTCCAGCCCTCAAAGGACAAGATAAAATAATCTAGCAAAAATGTTCAGAGAGGACAGGAAACAAGAGGTAGGACAGAAACGAAGAAGAAGCAGGCCCCGAGCTGTTGAGCTCTGAGAAGCTGCATGTCTCCACTCCCTCCTCCATCCTTCTCCAGCGAGAAGGACAGYGCTTGGGAAACAGCTCCCACCGTCTGCTCTTCTGCAGTCTGACTGGTACCTGTGCCGCAGGCAGGCAGCGCCGTGCCCTCCTTACGTCCACCACTGACAGCAGTTTACCAAGCTCTCTTATTCTCTACATGCTTATAATTCAAAGACATCATCAAGAGCAAGCTATATACGGGTAATACTGTAAACAAATAAAACATAGTGCAAATTTTCAGTTTTAGCRTGAKTCTTGGGATGTTCGTTGCGTGCTTTAAAATGATACTTCCTAGAGTCAAGTAATAAGGTATCAGTGTTCTCCTAAGAAAAGAGGTTTCTGGCCTTGTAAGAAAGGAAGAATGACTGAAAATTACCCCCATAAAATGCAAGTCCAGCACAAACACAACAGCGTTTCTGAAAGTCAGACCTTTTAGCTAGTCTCAACATTTTTCAGTTTCAGCTTCATTTTTAATTATTAATCCCTGAATCCACACAGAGCAGTGAAGAGTACACCTGATAGCGCTAGGAAGGCCAAACTCCAAGCAGCAGACCCTATCTTTTTGTTCGGACACTTAGAATTTTGCTTGTCCCAAACTAGACTCATCCAGACCTGTCTAATTTCTGCGCAAATGTTTCCCATCCCCAGTCTATCCAAACACATACATACTCTTGACTTTTGGGGTCATTTGTAGCATTTTAATGCACTTGTGTTCTTCTCAAGTATGGAACACCTTCCTTACTCTCATACACCAAGTCTCATTGAAATTCCTCCATAAGTTACTTCTCCCTTTTCATCTATTAAGACCTTAAACCAAAACTAATGCAATCATCAAGACATTGATGTGCCTAARCTAAGTGTTCTTATTATAAGCTTTGCACCACCTGGCCATTCAAGATTCGGTCTTTTCTGTTTTGTTTACTATCCTCACATTTTGTGTTATGTGTACAATAAAAATTGGTCTTTTTTCATACTGTTCTTGTCATTTATTTGTTCTCTAAAGTATCCAGCATATTTTGAAACCAATGTAAGTGATAATATAGACTTAAATATCACCATGAAGGCATCACTCTAAATGTGACATTTGGAATAATTCATTCAAGGTATCTAGACCTAATTTAATTTCTTTCCCAATTTTAACCAAGGCTTCACAACCAGATGAACTTAAACCAAGGTGTATGGCTTCATGCTACACTGGTAATCCACGCTAACTAGGAAATAAATTTTCAGTGATTAAGTTGAGTTGTTCGCACAAAATGCCAGCTTCAGCTTTTCACCCATACAAAATAGCTTGGAAAATATATACTGCATGTGTTTATTATAGCTACAGTTGCTATGAACATCTATAACTCTCCAACAATTTCTTTGATTTATGTTCAAAAACATACAGGGCATGAAATGATGCCTGCAACCTTACATTTCCCTCAAGAACATTGTGGGGAGAAGATATATTCCAAAACATCATGTTAGATTCCTTGTTATGTCTCCTTTTTAAAATAAATGTATGATAATCAATTACACATGCTTCAAAGCAACTGCCACTAGATTCCCCAACAGAAAAGCTGTTTTAGAAAAGTTCCATTTTCTTTTCCCCTAATGGTTGAGTAATAATAAGAGATCTTACTCAAATATTAAGGGGAAAATCATGTTATAAAGGATAGGCTCTGCTCAATATGTATATACATGTGCAAGCTTGTGCATGCCTAGACTTGACTTAGGACAAGGTTTTCAGAAAAGAAACATCTCCACTGATCAACATACTAACAAAAGCATATGTGTGTGAAGATCTTACACCTGATCTCCTCTTCATATGTGCTTCTGCCAGCTTGTAGTGACTCGAATCATGTCAAGAGAATGACACAGATTATAAGTTAATGTATCAGGCGTGACTTTCCTTCCAACCTCAATATGCAAAACATTTGTTTAAGAAGCTCATCTAGTTGTAGCTTCCACTGGAAGCACAAACTTGCAAATGCTCATAGGAATATCAATTAAGCTGAATGGGAGTTCTGCCATCAAGTTCAGTGCAAGTAGGATTTGACTTTCCAGATCTGCCTGAACTCCATGCAGATGCTGAAGTGCATGTTTTCTCCAGAGTACCAAGCCAATGAGTTATATTCCTTTATTAGGTGAGCATAACGTGGATGACGACTCCCTGGCCTCTTGGCTGCAGCACAGGGACGTGGGCAGCAACCTGGAACAGGACCCTTCTGCCTGGTGGGAGAGGCGAGAGAGGCTGGGAATTAACCCAGCGCACAGCTCCCAGGACAGAAAAGGCCAGGACCTTCGTCTCCCCTGCTTCAAGGAGTTTGGAGCTGCCTGCAGCCCAGACAGGTAGTTCCCATTCCCTACGTCCTGGACTTTTAAAGCCCTGCATTGCCCCGCGAACTGCATACCTGGCAAACAATATGGAAAACTGGACTGCACAGGACAAGCACCTCTAAGTAGGACTGACACCTACTGGCGTTGAGTTTCAAGTGACTACGGAGCAAGCTGGATCAGAGACTTGTTTTAAATAAAACACAGGCCTGTTCATCATGGCAAGCACGCCACATTCATGGGTTAAATATGCAAACAAAGAAATCTGCTCATTTCAGCCAAGTTTTTCTGTATTTCTTTGTACCAAAAGCTCAAAGAATGACAGTTCACATGGGAAGAAATATTTGCTTGCACTCCCTTTTAAGTGTAGCGCTATTTTATCCATTAATAATGAAGACTTCAAGGAAAAGGGCAGTTAACTGGATGTGCGTGCCTACTGCCCAGGCAGCCCCGCTAGATAGCATCAACAGTTGTTCCCCTATTTTCACAGTGGGAAATAACCAGGTACAAGCTGTGTAGGAATAATCAAGAGGAATCTAGGTCAAAATCAAAGCAAGACTGCTCTGTCCATTTGATGAAACTCACATGCAAACACAATACCCATGTAAAAACAAAGACCTTATTTGTAATGGTTATATCTCTTAAGACTGCTAATTAAGTGTGAAAACATTTGGCTGCTTTGAGTAAAAGACACTATTCCTTTCATTTGACTTTTGAAAAGGCATTTAAAAATCAATATAAAATTGCAATATTAGGAAATTTTATAATCATTATTTCAAACAGGCAGACTTGAAAGGGTCTCTTGTTCATGGGTAAATCTTCAGTTAGTTTTTCTAGCACCAGTGGTTCAATCGAAAGATTCGCCAACTGCCCCCTGGAGAAAACTGAAGATCTGCATTTAAATGGAGATATACTATTTCCAAATGCACAGTACCTGGAAGGCAGATACTGTCAAGGTTTCTTAGTGAGTGGATCTCAAATTGTATTAGGTACATTTCAGTGGTGTAACTATCCCCATTTCACAGGACTGTGGCTATTTCTGTATCATTTTTCTGTGCGCATACTTTGTAATATTTGTCCTGATAAGTCAAAATTCAACCCTGATCCATAATAAAGCCCTCACATACTATCAACAAGGAACTGCAAACTTATATGTAATTTTCTGATATGAACAATGAAGACTATATTAGATAGCTTGGCTAGAAATCTTAAATAATTGAAAAGTATGATGACTTAATAGAGTAGTGAGCTTGGTTTACAATGCAGCCAATTTAGAGCCATAAAAACACTGCGTAAAATTTTTATCTTGTGGTTGACCATTACATATCCTATTTATTATTCCAAAGTATTTCAACAGCATTTTTCTTCATTAATGTGGCTTCTGGCATTTAGCACTCACTCTCTAAATGCACATGATTTTCCTAAGAGAATTTTAGAAAAAGAAAGCTAAAATTTAGAAGATTACTACAAAACTGTTCCTTGTTACATGATTTTTCACATTCTAGCTTGAGCTGACTTAGTGTCAGCTGTAGTGCAAAATACATTCAAAACCCCTGAGACTTAAATATAATAAATCAAAGTTATATACCTAAAGTTAAAAAGACTGGTGTTAACTACCGGTTCTATACATCAGAGTAGCAGGGAAAAAAAAATCAAACCTCATGAATACTTTGTTGCTAATGTACCTGACTTCAAAGAGCGCACCTCATAGGAAAACATCTTAATTTTCATATCACAAAATCATAACAACCTTCCAGAAAAGTTTTAGGGAGTATGCTACGAAGGCAGGTACAAGGTTTAGAGTGCAAAAGGCACTCGTGATCGGTTTCAAACACGCAGACATAAGTCTAGGCAGCCCCTCGCTGAAATTCAGCTTGCAATTGAAATGTCCCTGTAAACAAGGTTACTGAGAACGGACCAAGATATCCTTCTCGGCAACACCTTCACCAGGAGCCCTTCAGCTGTCTACTTAGTTTGTTATACCTTATCTTGCAGCCCTGACATTCTCATGCTGATTCAAATTCAGGATTCAAAATGAAAGATGAAATATCTCTAAGATCACTTAATATTGAAATACTGTTGCAGTAATAAGTGGTGCTAGGCTTGAGATACAGATATAGTACTCTAGCAGTAACCTTTTAATTTCTGAAAAAAATAGTACGGCATAACTGTGATACTGCACATGCAGTTAATGCAATCAATTTGTTTTCCGTATTTTGATAATGAGCTCACTGAATGTCATGTTTACCTTCTTCTGCCCGTTGCACATTTTGAACCGTAAAGTCCTCTAAAAGGAGACCTGTCAGATCCCAATAGAGACATAAAGAAACCTCACAGATTTCCCCTGCCCTCCCCCCAGCGCACCCAAGAGCCACATGGATACTTGGAAGACAAGGAAGAACATAACCATGAGTCATTTCATCATGCAAAGTCTTGGGGTATTTTCAGTGGAAATGCAGCATAACACATGCACTATGTACAATCTAATGCAGGTTATACTGTAAACTGTTCCCATTTTAAAAGTGAACACGTGTGTGTTACACGAGAACATTTCATGCTCTGGGGTAGAAGAGGGAAGCAAAAATGTATCAGATAAGTTTTACAGTTCATATTAAGGATGGGGGAGATAATAAATGCTTAAAACTTAGGTGGCTTTATACAAAGGACATTGAAATTGCCCTCCCAGCCACAAAAGACATAGTTTCAAGTGTGTGGGGGG
>NW_028185339.1:2446895-2462770 GCF_003343005.1 Rhea americana | reverse complement strand
AAAAAAAAAAGCTCTTGTGCGGCTCTGTCCTCCCGTGATGGTGGCGGCCGCTTGCCGGCTGCCGCGCGGCGCCGGCACGGAGGGAGCCGCGGCGTGTGTCTGCGCTGCGAAAGGAAGCAAGCATGCGTTCATCTTTTTGTCTTTCATTTTACCTTCAGGGTGACATTGAGTGCCAAGTGAGCCTTTCTGGTCATCGCCAAGTCCCACCTGGAGGAACAAAAAAAAAAAAAAAAAAAAAAAAACCCACCCGGGGGTGGGGGGAGGCGGGGGTGCCACCCTCCGCCGGCCCGGATGCAGGGCGGCCAGGTCCTGCGGCGGCGGCCGGGACACTTCGCCCAGCCCACCCGCGCGGGGACACGCGCGGGGACACGCGCGCGCCGGCGGCCCACAGCGAGCCATTTTCTGAGCCGCCGCGGGCCGGCCTGCAAAAGCACCCGCAACGCAAGATGAATCTCGACCGTGGAGTAACGCTGCTGCTTTTGCAATTGCTGCACTGCTTCTGCCGTGCACACCGAGTATAGGCCTCGCACTGGCTTATTTTTCTCTCTCTCCCCGAAATTTGCTTTAAAGGCATTTAGGAGGAAGCAGGGGGGTGGGGGGGAAGGGAGAGGGGAGCCTTCAGCTGGTGAATGCATATGGCCCCGAGTTGAAATTGGGGTGCACTCGTACTCCCGGCCTGCACACTGCAGAGCTGCAGGGAAATACAGCAGTACTTAAAAAAATTTGCTAGCACAATGGCGTCTCTTAAAAAGAAATGCAAAAGACTGGCACAAACCTAGGCAGGATTTAATCACCTATTTTTAAATCATCTCCTACTACCTCTGCTCCTGGGATTCCAAAGCACCTATTTCCGAAAGCAAACTGTTTTATGGGGGAGGAGGGGGGAAATAGARCCTGTAGTTACCACTGAAGTCAATTTGCCCACAATGCATAATATCTGAATATTGTTAAGAGAAAYGAATAGTGTCTTAAAGGTGTGAGGAGACACTTTGTTTTACTGATGCTTGTGCTTTTAAAATATAAAGTCTGTAGGAATACATGACTGGGCTAACTGAATTCAGCAGGCCTTTCACAGATGTGCATTTACTCATGCAAAAGTATTTTCCAAAGTAGGCCTAATTTAAAAAGAAACTACCCATAGTAGCTTAGCTTTCGGTACCATTTTAGCTAAAGAGAAGTTGTAACATACATACTTCGAACATCCTGAACTGCTAATACAGCGTAACACCTGCACATTAACCTCAGGGCGTTCCAAGAATGCACAAGGTCAAGTTTACCTGTTCCATGTTGCATATCCTATTACCTATTTTTATAGCAAGTCACACTGTTCCACATGCACACACCACCAGTGCAGCAGAGTTCATAAAGGACGTATGCTGGTAGCAAGGCTGAAACAAAACTGTATTTGCAACTACATCTCTTTCATTCCTGCTCTTTGAAATATCAGCTGTGCATCTTTAATATTAGCATTAATATTTTCTTTTTCATTTCATTTTCCTGATTTAAACATGATGAAAGGGAAAATTGCCTTTGCTTCATACTGTTATTAATCAGGTTTTGCTCTTCCAGTTTTTTTTTAAGATGATGAAGTCAGAAAGAAGTAAAATTGCACTTTTTCTGTTGTTGGACCCAGTGCTCTGGAAAAGCATCTTATTTTAAATGGTGAGATCATCTTTTGCATTGGGAAAAGGATTTTGCTTTTCAGTTGGGGGAGGGGAAGAACTTTTCAGAATATGATAAAGTACAAGCAGAAGTTTAAGGAGACTGAAACTGAAAGTACATTTTTTAACCCAAGATACTCAAGATGCTTTCTGGCTTGGCTATAAAGACAAGTTTGTTTAATGTTTCTTTTTTTGTGACTGTGTTTTGAGATTTATTTAAACTATTTTTTCCTGTCTTCTTTATGTATATTGTTTCAGCTCAGTAGAGTACATTACTGGTAAGGTTTTTTTGGTAGACTTGAAAAGCGTTATATATTTGGATGTTCATTTGCAAGTGATGCTCTTCTGATTGATGTTGGGAATTTGTTTAAAAACATGAAGTGTTGGCATAGCTATCCATGATGGGATTTCCACCTGTTCAATACTTCTCATAGCAGGGAGATTTTAGTTGTGATAGTTACACTTTTTAGAGTGAATTAGTTAGTTAAATTACTATATTTGGAATACATTTAAAAGAACATTAAAATGCATTTATTTCATTAAAATAAATGAGCAGATAGGCAAAGAACAAGTATTAGTCAAATGAGAAGAACTCATCCATGGAGCTGAATTCAGCCTTAGCAAAGTCAACCAAGTTGTGCGTGTCTACGGCATATTTAGTTTGGCCTATGCAGTCACACAGCTGACACTTTCTTTGGTTGCCAAAGGTGTATATATTAAAAATGTGAGAGCCATGCTTCTCCTCCAGTGCGATCTTAACCTCTGGAGTTAAATTCACCTATCTTCCATTTAGCTCAGTCCTATCACACATGCCATTTTTGGTGTCTGTACGCACCAGAGATATGGACAGGCATTCCCACCCTGGCATTAGGTGTAAGGGACATAAATTGTACCAGCAGCAAGGGTGCGATAGCACAGATTTCAGCAGAGGCTCTTCACAGCTGGAGGGGTTCCTGCGCGTGTGCTCCAGTTCTTAGGCTATGCTGAAGTCTCTGCTACCGTCTTTCATTACTGCTGTTACTCATGCCAGAGAGAGTAAAGGAGAGGTTGGTATGTCTATAATCACACTTTCATTTGCCATGTAGATRTATCTTAGGAATGTCTCATTCCAGGAAAATTGTGCTGGAATAAGGTAGGATGTGAATGTAAAGGAGAAGTGTGCTCAGAGAGCTCGTTCATTCTGTAGTGGCAGAGCTGTTTCCTGGTTTTGCCTAATCCATTTACAGAGTGGATTAAGATAATTCAAGAGTGGGGATTCTTATGCTGGCATAAGATTTGTCTACACATGGTTTTAGTCAAGAGAAATTATTGCAGYGTAGCTAATAAGTATTTTGGAAAAAATCTGTATGTAGACAAGCCCTTGGTTCTGCATGTGAAAATAACTCAAAATTTATATGTAACATGAGGATAATTCAGCCCAAAATTTGACCTGCTTCCTTTCTATTTGTGAAACATATTTAATTCATTATAAGTTTTTCTTTCTTARCAAAAACATTCACAACACTGATGCATGTATGATCAGTTCCAGTGTAGCAGTTCCATGTGCACTCCCGAGAAAATAAATACTTTAAACAACTTATACTCTGGATACATTCTTAAGCCTCTGGAAGTAGACAGGAGGTTCCTTACTGGAGAAATATCAGGTTCTCAGTTGTAAATTGTAAATATTTCTTGTGAGAAAATTTTTATACTTTATACTTGTAAATATTTCAAGTGAGTTATTATAAACAAAAGGAATACAAAAAGAAAAGATCTACGTATTAAAACACCCAGGATCCACTTGTACTTTAGACAGCCTTCCACATAAAGCAGTATGGTCTAGACGAAGCATCTATTATGAATCAAAAGTATGAACTCCTTTCATAGACTTCCATAACTCCTATCATAGACTTGCAGAAAATGGTTTGCAGAGCATAGGGCTTTTGGAAGACACCTTAAGAATAGGGATCTAATTCTAAATTTACTTACAGAGATGTGGATCAGGAAGAACTCAGTTGAATCATAGGTGGTTACACTACTCTAGAATTGATGCCGGAGAGATCAGAATCAGATGTATTGCATAACTACTGGGGTATAGGAAAGTTACAGAAATGGTAATGAGAACATAAAAAATTCTTGCAATTTCATGCCAAGCAGTGAGTTTTTTAAATGTCATTTTGTCTCACTCTGTGCCAGAGACCTCCCAGGAAGAGAGGTGACTCCATCCCATCAATTAAGACCCCCTAAAATTAAAAACCAATTTTTCGGGGGGGGGGGAGGAGAAGAAAAACCCAAGAGATAAAKAAATGATGTAAACTCAGCTAGTAAAAAGCCAGTTCTTGAAGAGAAGCGTAAATATGAAAGCTATGCAGTTCTAATTGCTGAGCCTTTAAACATTGACTCGGGAAAAGCCAATAAAAGCAGTGAAGATGTATGAGAATAAAATTCTTTGCAAGAAAGACGTGCAGGAAGGCAGATAGTACCCAGGGATCTTCCTTTATGGAAACTTAAGTAACCCTGCTACTGCATGTAACGGGTAGTGACGCTACAAATAGGATTCTTGCTCTTAAACTCAATTTGTGCCGATGAGCGTGGCTGTGCTCCACTGTGCTGGGCTTGAGATGAGGATAGGAGGAGATGGATTTCACTTACCCTACCCTTGCACCTGCCCTTGCACCAAACCTGCTTATTTAAGGAAGAAGCTTTTTTGGTTGGAAAGTAAGCATTGAATAAAGGAGATAAAACATGGATAGTGATGATAAAACAAGAAAACAAATTCTTCTTAAATTCTGTCTTGTTGGGTAACTTTGGCCATGGGCCTAGTCTTGATTTTAAGACTCAAATTAGTCAAAGATTGAAGACAGTGAGAATTTTGGACCATAAAGGAGCGTGCCTGATCTTGAATCACACTTGCATAAACATTGGGATTAGATTATTTTAAGCTCTGCTTCCACTGAGAGTTCTCTGAGAATTGGAGCCACCTGCAGCAACAGGGTATCCCTGGGTCTACCCCACTCCTGTTATTACAGGAAAATAACTGATCCAGCGAGGAAGACGTCACTGGAGAATATGCCATTGAAATCTGGAGATCTCTGGGATGATGGCACAAAATATGTGAGAGGAACACATGTCAATGCAGTAAAAAGGAAGGCACGGTGCAATAAAATGGAAAGATCCTGTACAGGAATTGGTCAGTAGCACCAATGCATAATATTGTCGTCACAGCCACTGACTGTTTTGTTTTTTATTCTGACAATGCGAATTGTGCACTAAACAATACCAGTGAGTCTACTTTTCTTTTGATCTTCAAGCATAATCATCTCTAATGAGAGTTTATACATGAGCATTGAAACAACTTCCTGAGTCATGTGAATTTACATTGGTTTTACTCTGTGGGAATGATATTCCACATGGGTTACTCATGTCTGTACAGTGTAACATGCCTATAAATCAGGAAAAAAAATGAATTTGTGTTTGTTTGATCATTTGGCTTGTACACTAGCATTAGCACAATGTTAAAAAAATTAAATTTATCAGAGATCAGAATTAGGGGTGGGGTCATCACCTAACTTTGGATCCAAATCTTCTCCAAGTAAAAAAGCTCACCTCAAACTTTTGCAGTCTGGATTCTGATAATAAAGTCAAGCGTTAGAGGAATTTGAACCAACTCTATGAAGAAGTAAAGGAATTAGAATTGGTTTTCTAGCTATTGATGAAAGTTGTCAAATTGTCATCAGCAAGTAATAATATTGCATATATGTAGTAGACAAGTTCTATAGTGCTCAGTACCACCTTTCCTGATCCCCTTGATAGGCTGGGCTAAGGCAAGGCTAAGCAAATCTGAGCCACTTCTAGAACCTGCTCATCAATATCTGATTCCTGTTCTTCTAATTTTAACATTAGTCACAATCTTTGGATTTCATGAAAATGTAACAACATTATGCACTATCTAACTGCTAAAACAGTTATTTAAAATACAAAGAATTTAAACCCCATCCACTTCTCACACTTCACATAAATGTTAAAATAACCATTTTTTCAGTATTAACAATCTGCACTTAAGCAACAATGCTGTATACACAAAGAATTTTCTGTGGAAAGTACACAAACAAAACAGTATGCGATGGGCCTGATTCCTTTCCTGAGCACACTGACAGGTGCTGGCTACAARATTTCCAAAATGCCTCTGCAAAACAGATTTCAAAGCCAGAAGTTACAGAAGAGGTATGGCTGCCAAGAAGATGTTATGTTTAATGGCAGATAGGACCTGATTCAGGTCCTATCTCTGSAATTCTCAAAAGCCCATTAATATGTTTTATTCTTAGTGTAAAATGCTAAGCGAGTGCTGGATGCCAGAGATCCAGGATTACCCTACATAATTCAGTGTTCTCACAAGAGGCTGTAGTCGTGCTCCCTGCTGCTCCTTTCCTCTGGCCTGAATGAACTTAAGCACTGATGGAAGAGCTTCAAAAGGAAGGGCAGAAGAACCCTACACTTAGAATAGATTATAGACTGGAAGGAGAGAAATATGAAACCCCTCCTCTCTTAACAAGAATTTTCCAATTGCTATGTTATTATATGAAGACAGGGAGGCTGATACTATTGCAGTCAAAAAGAAAGCAACTGTGACACTTCACTACAGAAACCCAACCCTGTTCACGTGAATTAAATCTTCTCTGAGACCACAGAACTTGATGTACAGGAGGCACCTAGTGTGTTAAGCCAAAAGATGAATGGATCCAAAGATGAATAGACCCAAATGCTGAGTCTTAATATTGGACTGAAGTATATCGGCTCCATCTGAACCCTGCTTGAGGCACATTTTTGTATGYAGCTTTAAAAGGTCAGAGAGTCTTCTCACTTCCAAATGTGTAAGTATGCCCATACACACACACACACAAAGCTGTATTTTCAAAGATAGGACATGCAGGTAGCAAATGGTACAGGGAGGTGTGTAGAGAGGCCTGCTAAAACCTGGCTGACGTGGTCAGATTTCTTAACATCCGYTGAGGTTACAAAGCCTGTTAGACCGAAGCCGCCAGGGCTCCATTCACCGCCCGGGAATGCTGGCTGGAAACGTGCCCCTCTCACGTCCCTCACGTGGGGCACATGAAAGATGCTGCTTTCTAGGACCTTGATGAAATGTGCCAATACTAAACCCGTTCTTCTTTTTGTATGTGTGGGCCTCTACCTGGCAACCAAGAGGACGGTGGGAAGGAGAAGGCATCAGTTTTAATTCTGTTGATTATGATGTAAAATGATGAGAAAAGTAAAAGGATCGTACTTGCAGACTAATATATGTACTTATGTTTAGCTGATTAACCCAAACCAAAATCCTGAAGTCCATTACTGTATATGAATACTATGTCACCATGAGGTCCTATTCAGTAACGGGCTGATTGGAGTGACAAACTGGAAACCAGATATGCGGCTGGTSAAAGCTGGCATAGCTTTAGGGAAATGAATGGGGTCAGGCCAATTTATATTGGCTGTCGATCTGACTTTTGATTTTTTAAAATGAAAAAAAAGTAAGAAAAGGCTTTTTTTCTTAGAATTGTGATCATCATATACTGCAATAGCAAGAAAATCAAAAGATAAGTAATAAACATTTATATGGTAGTCAAGACAAAGTACGGTGTGAAATCTTCAGCAATGAATTCCTACAATCATATTATTACATATTTCAGCATTGGAGCCATGTGGATTACTATCTAACTTTCAGACAAAAAGGTAAACTCATTTTCTTGYCCGTTTTTGTTTCAGTCACCATAATGGCTTCAACCTTGCCATCCTCATCATAAGTTAATTTCCTGGTGACACCTCCAGGGAGAGGGAGAGAAGCTATGTATTTTTCCATTGGAAGATGTGTGGATGTGAAGGGAAACAACTGAATTTTAATGACAATTTYGAGGTTCTTCAAATTCATTTTTGGAGAGTGCAGAAATTAGCAGGGCTATCTACTGCCCATAGCTGCATGCTCACATATCCTGCTTATCTAAGCAGAAATTACGGGTGCGCAACTTTTTGCATAAATAAATCCAAAAATATCAGTCCTTCTATTGTGCTACAAAAGGCAAGGTGAGAKGCTGGTGTGATCAGGCCCAACTGACTTGCCTCAGTGTCAATACAAAGCAGCTCCTACAGAAGTTAAGGTGATCACYCCAGATTCACCCTAGCAGGGACGTGTTTGTGTAAGGTGTTTATGGTTTATGGTTTACCATGAACCACTTGTTCATGGTAAGAGGCTGATTTTGTTAGGTGCTGTAAAAAAAACCCACTAAACGAGATAAAGCTCCTGCATGAAAAAGCCCTACACAAGATGGTAAAGGGAGCACAGCAAATGCTGGACATACAGGGAACAAAGTACAGGAGTAATTGCAACAGAGGCAGTCAGCTACGCAAGTCTTTTTTGACACACAGGATAACGATAATTCGGCCAAGGAGAGAACCTGTTTATTTCCCCTAGCTGTGGTATCTCCATGGTACTCCTGAATCACAGTTCATTAACAGTTTTCATAAAGGTTTTAAGGTTTAGAAATGTTGTTATATATAAGAAAGTGTGTACTGGCTTATCTAAATCTATTTTGAAAGTACCTTAACAATTTAATAGATGGTTTTCAAGTAAGTTCAGTTAAACAGGGACAATTTTTTAAAGTGTTGAATAAAAAGATTTAAGATGTTGAATTCAAAGGGAGGAATAAAAAGAATAGCTCCCCAAGCTGTAGATATCTATTTCTAGATAATTAAATAAAACATAAAAGATACTTCAAAACAATGCCAACCATTTAATCCACTGTGTTGTTAGACAGAGTTTCAGGCACTACCACAAAAGACACCCACTGCAGAGGACCATCTTTTCTGTTCTGGGCTAGACTATCACAGCCTTGAGTAGGCTCTAAAAGAGATCAGGTCTTCTGCATGTTACTCCTCTGCCCAGATTGCAGCTCCATCCAAGAGAGACAGGGGTGAAGGACAGACACTGGTCACCGGACGTTGCCCTATTGCACAAAAGCAGCTGGGAGAGGATGAGCTGGTGTGGAGCCAGGGGTGGCAGGGAGGAGCTCGACCTCCATCCAGCTGCCCCGCTTCCTTGGACCTGGTGGTCCTGAAAAGAAACAGGGAGTAACTAACTTTTGGAAGTTGCATTCCTTGCAGTCTGTACCTCTGTATCACCATTTGTCTTCTGGTCTGCTCTGCTGATGAAATAGGTTGTAAATGTTCAGTCTAGTGATTAAATATGTTAGAGTTTGTGTCCATCAGCACAGGATAAAGTTCATGTAAAACATCATTACTGGGCACGTTCTTGAAGTTTCCTTCAGACTGAAGCCTGTTTTCTTTTTAGTTATGGAAGAATTAAAGAAATCTCAGGGAGCCTGATATCAGTGATTCTGATATCAAACCATTTTTTTTCCTGTCTTAACAACCCCACTCTTTATTCAAGCTACTGTAAGTTTAGTTGTGTCCAGTATTTTCTCTATGCACTTATTTCAACAAAAGTAACTACTTACAGCAACTTTTTGCACTGTATTATGGCATACCATGGCACAATTCATTACATTAGAGTAATTTGACTAGTTAGGAGACTTCACCATGATGTTTTCTACTAAATTTCTGCTGAGAAATAAAACCACCAGCTCAAAGGCCAATTCAAGACTTTCCAAAGCTGTCCCGAGAATTTCTGTGAGCACTGTATTGGTCCCCTAAATTTATCATGCTTGCTATCAGGAAAAGGAATATTATCAAAGTAGGAGGCTGCTCAGGAGGACAGAAAGCAAAGGGAAAGGGGAGTGATTTTGGAGCAGTAGAAAGATCCCTGCCTAACAGTGGATCCTGGCATACAACCTGAGCAGCCACAGTCTCAGCTCTTGCKCTGGGGCTTTGCAACCTGAATATCCAGCTAAGGCTGTGGAGGGAAAAAAAAAAAGGGGGGGGGGGAGGTCTTTTTCACAATGAGYAATCAATATCAATTCTTTTAATAACTGCCTATATAAAACTGTATCCTAATCTTCAGCTGTAATTGCCAGATGCACAGCAGGATACAAAACTCTGCCTGAAGCCCATTTATTTTTTGTGCCTCTTCTGTATGAAAAATGACTCTTTTAAGAAACCAGTGTTTACCATAGTATTAATTTGTAGTTGTTAAAGGACTGTTGCTCTACATTCCTACCTGTGCATACAAGATGCCACRTTACTAAGTTACCATTTCAGTATGCTGTCTAGAGTTGCAACACCCCAAAACAGATTGTTCCTTCCTTTCCAGCAGTATATGTTGCTTTGGGGGACAATTCTTTAGCTACAAGACCAAGGAAAATGGCCCTTCATCATCGTCCCCCGCCCTCTCCTGCCTCATTTTTCTCATGCCTTTTCACTGCTACGGTGGTGCACATCACTGCATGCTAAGTCTCTCAGTGCAACAGATTACTATACAAGAGAAAATCCAACTGTTTTCAGGTAATTCTGCTGTTACACATGTAAATACAGGAGCTAGCGTTGAAGAAAGAGTTTCTTCTCATCTTCATGCAGGCGACTGTAAATCACTTTTACAGACCTGTACTGAATGAAATATTGTCACTACCTAAAGCAGTGTCACCAAACTCTTGAGAAAACAGCTGGACCAAGGCGTTAACAGTCTGTGAGGGCACTGGAAAACACGTGCGCCTTGGGATGCCATGATGTGTACGGACCAGGTTATGTGACCTGCTTTCTATTCCTAAAATCAATCACCAACCTATCACTAGGATCTTGGGCTTTGGAAAGTCACTTCTTTCTGTGCCTCCGTTCCCTTGTACGAAAATAAGGATTACAGCTTTGATATCTCTCAAATCAATGGATGAAATTTACTATTGAAATGTTAAATATTATAATTGCTCCCAGGTTTGCCAAGCCTGTTTTATCTAAATATTTTAAGTTATACTATCAAAATAAACTGCTCATAGCAGTCAGGCAGGGTAGCAGAAGTTACAAATGGTGGAATATGAATCTTCRCAATATCAGTGAATGTGACATCAAAGCTACAGATCAAATAAAACATCACTGTGAATCTAAGGACGTTAGCACACCCCTGACCAGCGATTTGGTCTGCATCCGCTACTAGCCTAGGAAAGGTCTATGCCAGTCTCCTCACAGTCCCCCAAGTGCCTCTCTTCCTCCATTCTGAGTATTTTTTCCTGTGAATCTTGTTTGCTACAAAAGAAGCAAAGGATAATATTTAAAGATTTAACCAGTTGTATGCTTTTCTCTAATTTTTGATATATTGATGAAAAATTATTTACTAGAAAATGAATTATTTCCCAAGCTATACTACCAGTCAGCAGCTGACTGGTCATTCTTACTTACATGGGCATCCTGTTGGTAATCTTTCCTTACACAAATGAAGCTGTGCTTGAGGATGGTGGGATGCTACAGTTTCAATAATTCCTTCATTCTACCGAGAAAGACAAATTAAGATCCATAAAGTTCCTCTTTTGTGGCATTTCCTCTAAAATGAGTTTTGTCTGAGTAATTTTTGCCCTTGCTGTAATGTGTGTCAGTTATTCCTTTGGACAGAGGTTGTTATAGATTAGAAAAAGAAAACAAAATATAAATTCATCTACTGAGTGTATTAGAGAATGAGAAGTGTAAACTCCATTTAGTTCTGTTTTTCCCCTGAATGCACCACCGCTACACACTATACAGCAGCAAAATCTTGTTTTCCATGTGCCAGTGGAAACTATCACTGGATTACTATTTTTTTGCCATATGTAAAAATAAATAAAAAAGATTTAACACTTTCAACTGACACAAAGAGCTCTCACATGAAGAATTAAGTATCTTACAGACACTGATGAGTCACTTCCCTGTATCCTACTAAAGTACATATTACTTTCAGCATTTTTCAAGGGAACAAGATAGTTTGATAGGGTGCAAGAAAATGATTCCAAGAAAATCACTGATCCAGGTTAGAAACAAGATTTGCTAATTTATAGTTCAATAGTCAGCACTTTTTTCATTCCTCATTTAGATTTTTTGGATATACATTTTTTATTTTAAATTGCAAAGATATTTTAGATCCCTTGTTCTTTTCTTGTAAAGACAAAAAAATTTTAAAAAAGCTAAGGTGATAATGACTTGTTCATAAAATGTTGACTGATAACTCCATGCCTGTTCATGTACTTAACTAGTTCAGTTCTATTTTCACGTACTTAAACATTTTCTTCCAGTTAGGAAAACATTCAAGTTCCTCACCCATTTTAGCAGTCACTGTTAACTGGTGCTAAATCTGGCTACGTTTCTTTGGCAGCTTCCCCAGACTGGCACCAATGTAACAATTTGTATTCAATGAAAGTAAAAATCRTTGTTATCTAGCATTTGTATAAGGCTCGAAATAGTTAAACACTAACAGCAGATTTACCACTCGTGAGTGTGATAATATTTCCATGAAGGGAAGAAGGAGGGAAAGGAGAAGGGCAAACCTCCTATTAGATAACAAGGAATATAACAATATTAAAAAAAGAAGTCTATGGGGGGGAAAAAAAAAAGGCCTGCAAACAGAGTTTTCAGCAAAGATTATGTAATTTGTGTGTATTTCTGCACAACAAAACCAAATGGTTTGCTGGGAGCTCTGAGTATTTCCACAATCCAAATAGCAAGCTATTCCAAGCCACGCGAGCCAGGGTATTAACTGCAACGGAAACAGCGCTGAGCCTTCATACTGATCGGTTATTTAGAACAAACTTATATTGATTTATCATCCCCCGCCTGCCCTGTGCTCACAGCCGGAGCCATCCACACCCTCCTGATGTACACTCCAAAAATGTGCATAGGYGGTAAAGTACTGTTCTTGCAAGTATTTCAAGGGAGGGGGGTTGCGTGTAGTATACCAGTACTGCGTCTTGGGGCCACGAGTCACAGAGAAACACTCATTTTTATAATTTGAATGGGGATTTGTTACAGAACACTAACATGGAGAATTCATTTCTTAGTTCATTATCACTACTGTTTTCATTAGAAATAAGACAAYAAATTTTGAAGCAGATGAGACTATTAGATATAAAACAAATATTAGTGATAATGACAAATGTTTATTTACTACATTCAGTCTACAGTGTRAGCACATACACGCATGGTGAAATGAGCTCCAGGTCTCCTCTTACATGAGGCAGAAGGAGGTGTGTGTGGGGGGGAAGTAGGTTGATATTTATTCAGCTTTTGAATCTTAGCCAACATATACCACAACTTACTGTCGTTAGTAGTAATTTTAYATATGCGGTAAGCACATAGGGCCCTTGTAAAACTTGAAAGCTTGAGATTTGCATTATTCTGAAGACTCTTTTAGTTTTATTGAGTATATTCCAATAGAATTAAAGGAAGACACTTAAAGTCTTTTAATATTGCTAAGACAAAGATAAATTAATAAAAGAATTACAATATGAAAGTTGTTAACTCTCCATTCTCAAAATAACTCATACAATTATATGCTCTCCTTTCCTTTCATGCAAGATCTAATTTTCTGCAGGGATGTGTCAAGGGGACCACTACAATACATTTTTCTAAAGTTAGCATGCTATCTTTTGCTAAATGCGTTATGGTATACTGTTTACCTCTGCTGTAAGCTTGGCAGTTGTCTATTTAAGAACTATACRAATAAATCAGTGTATTTATTCATGTTTATATCTAGAAGTAGCTATTGTAAAATAGACTTAGAGAGTGCTGATTTTTAAATTTCATCCTTATTCTTGTTTTATGACATACTCTTTTCCACTCATGCCGTTCTAAACTGCTCTGACATAAAATAATAACAGTGCAACTGAAGTAAAAATGGAAGCAATGGATTGTTATCCTCATTGTTGTCTCTCTATTGATAGATAAATGTGACACAGACTCTCAAGTAAAAGGTGTCCCTTGAGCCTGACACCTCAGTTAAACAACGCTGTTGCTTTGTCTCCCCTGCCTCCCCGAAACAGGGAAACACCCACCCCTCCAACAATCCCCGCTATGAATTTCATTTGGAAAGGAAGAGTAACCAATACATGAATAGATGCAACTATACCATTTCCAGAGAATTAAAAAAAATCATAAATTGATTTGTCTCCTATTGCAGAAACAGCCCAACACCACCACTTGGTCCCCTAGTCATCTTCATTACCAAAAGACACAAGTAACTTCATCGATCAAACATGACATCCTATAAGCTCCCTTTTCTTAATTAACTTCATGTTCTATTTCTTGGATGTTTAGTTTTATTTCAATTTTGAATGAAATTACAGAGGTGCCTTTGTTAACTCATGTGGCGATAATTCATTTTCAGAAACTCTTGCTCTCGGTAATGTTCGCTATTACGATTATTGTATTGCTGAAGGGAGACTCCTTGTAAATGGCGTTGAACACTACCTAGATATTGCAACAACACATTATGAGTGTTGGGATATAAACACACTGGTAAGTAATGTGACTAGTCCCTGCATTTATGCAATAAACTAGTAAAATGACGTGTATAGAGACACATTCAGCTACAAAAATGATCAAAGCATCTGATACGGTGCCTGCATCTYTGTTAGTGCCTCATTCAACTGCAAAGCAAGGTCCTAAACAATAAAGGTCAAAGTTTTCAAGGACAATTTCTGATTCTGAGTTTCCAGCTTGAAATATCTCAGGCTGGATTTCCCAGTTGTGCGGCTATCAGAGTTCCCACTGGAATTATGCTCCCTTAGTATTGGGGGGGGGGGGGGGAGGGAGAGGAGGGAGAAAGAGGAGAAGTTGGAGGAACAGGCCCCACCTCAAATCAAGATTCATTTCATTAAAGGATTGGTGTGGGCATTGAACATACTTCAGTAGGATATTGTGATCTCTGTTAACATACGCACATAAAACAAAACAAAAACAAAAAAGGAATTGATCTAGAGCATTTATATAATCTGCATCAATCTTCTCTCACCTTATTTTTTTAACTTCTTTTGAAAAACWTCATTTTACATCAGCTTTCACCAATTAAATAAAGTTTTTTTCCTACTTTCATATGTAAGCAGTGTGGAGGGAGTCCTGCRATAACGCTTGCATTTGTGATATCCAAGTGCAAGGTAAAATAACAGCTTGTAATTCTASAGCAATAAAGTATGATTTGTAAAGATGGGGTATGGCTACACTGTCCTATTCTGAAGAGGATTTCCTTTCCCAAGCAAGTTTTATTATCATTGTTAATACCAATCACACTAAATGATCTCCCATTAGCAACGCTATGGCTGTGTTTGAAGCTGCTGTGTTGCTCTATGCGGATTATCCATCTGCTTTGACAGAGAGGTGCCAACTTGTTTAACTTGTTACAACATCTCACCATAGCACTCTCAAACAACAAGAAGGACAGTGAAAAAGAAAATGGTTAGGCCAAATATATTCTCATTTTGCTGTACAAGTCAGACAAATAAACGAATATAAGTCATGTGAAATGTAATATTCAGAAATCCTTCATCTCTGAAATGCAATATTCAGAAATCCTTCATCTCTGAAATGCAATATTCAGAAATCCTTCATCTCTGAGACCTACCACCTCATCTCATTACCAACATTCACTAATTTTTTTTTTCTTTCCTTCCCCACCGGACAGTGGCTGGGTAACTTTTCGACTGCACACAAGGGACCAACAGCCCGCAGTAGGTGTGCTGGGACCACCAGTTGTCCCTCTGTGCATCAGCACGGGCGTCTCAGCATCAGTGCAAGCGTGGACCGTTTTGCAATGCAACACGCCAACTCCTTGCTAAAGTTACTAAAAGTGCCATAATTTAGGGAAAACTGTGTGCAGCCCAGGGAGAGGAACTCTCTCTGTTTTCCTTGCTCTAGCAACCAGTTATTTCAGCTCCGGGGCTGTCAGCACCTCTCCTCGGCGCCTCCGCGACCCTTGTAAACTTGGGGCGAGCGCAGAGGAGAGGGAGAACAAAGGGGCAAAGAACAAAGGCCCGAGCTCAACAGGGGAGAGGCCCCCCCGCCCGGCGCAGCCAGGACCCCCCACCCCGGGGGCCGGTGCTGCCGTCCGCGCTGCAGCACGGGACCCGCTGCCCGCGGGGCGCCCGGCACGGCCCGGCCCGGCCCGGGGGCGCAGGACGCGCTCCCCCACCGGGCGCCACGGCTTGTCGGGGTGGGGGCGTGGGGGGAAGACACTTGCTCCCGGTTGCAAAGCACCCGTTTAAACAGCTCGGCTGCAGGCTTGCCCTTCTCGCACCCAAACCCGAGCGGAAACGTACCTGGGTGCGGGCTCCAGCGCCG
>NW_028185339.1:2418954-2446590 GCF_003343005.1 Rhea americana | reverse complement strand
TTTTTTTTTTAACCCACTGTGCTTATATCGTGCTTGCTGCAGAAGTCATCAGTCTTTTAAAGCTTAGCAAAGATTTCTGCTCGGTCCGGATGGCAGCGGGCATGTCGCGACTGAAGAGCAGAAGATCTAGGCAGAACAAGGAGCTGTGATGGCTCCGCCAGAAGCCGAGAGCTCTATCCGGAGTTACTACATAAATTCAGGGCGTGATAAAAGGTGTACAAAGAGAAAGGGAAACTCTTCTGAGCGGGCTAAATGCAAGCGGGCAGAAGAGCAATCATTTCACTAAATCACCGGGGGACCGCATGCAATAAAAGCCGACTTGCAACTACTTTAAATTTAGAGAAGAACGGGAAATTATCATTATTCTCCTCAGGCAAGCATTTCTAACTTAAAGGGTTAATGGGCCCTGCTCTTCATCACCAAAGAGAATCCGAACTTTACATTAGCAACTTTCAGAGCTTTTTTTTTTTTTAAAAAAAAAGATTTAAACTAGAAGTGAGCTAACAGAAACTCTTTTGAAGGCGGAATTAATCTCGACCTTAACCAGGAACTGAAACAAGGGGTGAGCCACGGTACAGAAATCAGATGTGGATATTTTCACGAGGTGGTCCAGAAGCGGCTCCGAGTTTAAAGCACTCTCAGTGCTCCGTACACAACCTTGCGCCGTGTTCAGCGCTGAGGAGCAAGCAGCCCCTTGTCGCGCAAGCTCCCCTTGCCACCAGTGATCTGAGCAGCCCTCAGCATCACTGGAGGAACCGGGGTAAGACGGCCGTGGGAAACAAGATAAACAGTTAAACCTGAGGTTCGCAGATCAGGAGCATTAGGAGCAGCTGTAGCTTGCGTTTGCCTGAAACGCTGGGAGCGGGAGTAGAACTCCAGCCCAGCTCGCGCTTTTATTTAACTAACACCAATTACRCGTCTCTCATAAGAGGTTTCGCGTATGAGGGAGAAATAACAGGAGAAGCTGACGAGTCTGTTACGATTTAATCAAATAAATTAAAGGCGAAGGAGAAGGAAACGCCCAATTGTGGATTAAAAAAAAAAAAGAGAGAGAGAGAGAGAGAGTGAGAGAGTTTTCAGGGACGCTCTCAGCCCAAACTTTTTCCTGGTGCACAGAGCAAAGCGAGGCTTTTGGAATCCACTCATCTCATTGCTGCATTTGGGTTTCTCTTTTTCTCTTAATGGAGTAACCTTTCACAAGCAGATTGCAATTTCGGGGGCAGAGGATGAGTAGGCGCCAAAAAAAAAAAAGTTGGGGGTGGGGCTCAATTTKGCGTTTCAAGCAATTTAAGAGACAACAGTTCTGCTTGCAGCAGAGAGGTATGTGGATACTTGAAAACATATTCCAGCGGGGTGTCCTACTTTAGCAATTCTAATTAAACCCGAGTTTAAAAGATGCAAAGGAAGAGCAAGCTGCTTGCCTTATTTCCAATGGGCGTGGGGGATACCGGCAGGCACAAAGTGCTTCTAGCTTGTTCTAACGTGCACCTTTGTTTAAAAAGAAGGGAGGAAAAAAAAAATCTTGTCCTCTGATCTGAACTAATGTATTTTTAACTGGATTTCTTTCCTTTGCTTTGTGTGATCTGATACCTACCGTGTAGCCCTGGCCCACTTTCAGCCCTGCAGGTGCCCTGTATTGTGTGCCTTTCTGAAAGGAAAGGGAAAAGTCTTCCATCTAACACTCCGGTGCTCTGTGCTTGCGAATTGAATTGTGTCCAAACTAGGGGTCAGCAAAATACGGATCCTATTCCTCTTTTCGCTGCCTGAAGGAGGCAAGAGGATCTGTGACTTTGTAGGTCCAGCCCGGACAGCACGACTATGACCATCCGGCACCCGGAATCAATAAAGCAGCCAGTTTTCTGATGCTTCTTTTCCTCGGCTGCTTATTGAAAAGGAGGCTTTACTGCCACCTATAAATAGCGCTGGATCCAAGTCACTTTTTCTACAATAAAGCAGCAAAGTTATTATCAAGATACTGCAAGTTCTCCTCGCTGGTTCGCGTGTGCTTGCCCCCGGAGCAGCCGTGCTGGAGGTCGCTTGCTGCGTGAAATGCGCTTTAACCTTTGAAGCGATCGGGAGTCTCGGCAGGACCCAAACCCAGACACACGCCGGCCGCCTCTGAACTTTGTTCACAGGCATGTGAGGTAGAGGAACAAATACCCATACTCACTGTGCTCTTTGGATTTCCAGGGGTAACTCCGTCTCTCCCTCTTCTTTGTGTACAAATGAGCAGAGGTTACATCCCGGGCACACGCTCAAATGCCCCGTATAACCTGGCTCTGTTAACTACGCTAACCTGAGAGTGTGTGATTGGAGCTCAAGTGTTGTTTTAGCAAAGCGCCTCTCCATGCTGGAAGCAAATTCACCTTCCCTATACACACCCCGCGTTTCCAAGCGAAGAGTCTCCCAGCACTGCATTCCTATACAAAATAGGATACCTACCTTTTTTCTTTTCTTTTCTCTTTTTATTTATTTTTTAAGAGCCACCTTCCCTATTACAGATTGTAGTTTCCTTCACCCCCCCCCGCCCCTTGAGTCAACTGTGCAATGTCTTAAACGCACATGCCGTGCCCTGCGCGCTGCGTGCGGCTGGATTTCACTGCTCGTGTGGTGCCGAGGTCTGTGCACAYCCGAGGGGCGGCCAGGACCTCGCACCGGGGAAGGGGCCGCGGCGACCCCCCAGCAGACGGTGGGGAGGCGGCTGCCCCCCTCCGGCAAGCGGCATCCGCCGGACCTGGCGCCTCTTGGCGTGTTTCCTACCTGCCCGTGCTCGGGGCTGGGAGCTGGCTGGCAGGCGCTGCTGTACGCCAAGCGACCAAGCCCCCCTGTCCTTCCCGAGCTCTTTTCTTTTTCTTTCTTTTTTTTTTCTCCCCCTCTTAATTCCCCGAAATGGGTTTTGATGGATATAGATCGTTACACGCACTGATACCACGGTAATTGTCTCGGGGTCCGAGGGCTCCAGGAAAGGAAAAGCGGAGGAAGAGAGGGAGGGATACAACCTCCGCTATCTCTCTGTTACTAATTCCCAGCCGGCTCGGACTCAAGGGACAAGGCGATCTCTTAACAAACCCTCCTCCTCCTCCTCTCCCTCCACCACTCCTTCCTTCCTTCCTCTTCTCCGGCACATTTTCTCCCCCGCGCTCGCCCACGTTTCATTCCTCCTCCTCGGGAGGAATAAGCCATGCAAACTTAAACTAAAAAGAAAAAAAAAAAAAAAAAAAAAAAAAAAAAAAAAAGAAAAGGGGGTGGGAGGGAGACAGGACGGGAATAAAAAAAATAAGGAAGGGGAGGGAGGAAGAAAAGGACAGAAAGTGTCTGTGCCTGATCGCTGACCATCTGTGCAAAAGGTGATCGTTGGTAGGTACTCACATGGCTGGTGGCAGAGCAGCTCTTAGCAATTAATAAGTCTCGCAGCTTGATATCTTCTTTCCCCTTTTTGATAGTAGCGCTCTCTGTCTCTCTCTCACACGCACGCAAAACCGATCAGACGCTTCATGACCGGCCACTTTGCAAGGGGAACAACACGGGAGGGTTTGTATTACTCCAGGTTCGTGTGTGTAGCCTATAAATAGCGAACTTTTTGATGGAATCAGCTAACAAATGAGAGGAGAAGGCGTAATTTTGCGCAGGGAGCCCCCCTTTCTCTTTGCAAGATTAAAACCCCCCAGGCAGCAGACAGAGCTAAAGTTGTGGGTGTGTAGAAAGGAATTTGACTTTATTGTGATTGTGCGTGCGATTTTTGTTTGTTTGTTTATTTTTGTTTGGTTGCCTTTTCTCTCCCCCCCCCTAGAACCTGTATGTTGCATCCTCCCTTCCTGCCTTCCCAACCAGGGGCAGGAACTGACCCGGATTAGCACCGACTTTAACTCCAAGTTGGAAATACGGTGCGTTTGCAGGTTATTGTTATTATTTTTTTTGGCGGTGGGGGTGAAGAAGGGCTCTACGCTAGCCCGGGTGGAAGCGAGGGAGGCAGGCAGGTTTTAGCGAAGGTGCCCCCTCACTCTGAAAGCGGGAAGAGGGAGCGGCGGGAGGAGGGAGACGGGAAAAAGCAGCCCGCAATGGCCGGGGAAGGGGTTACTTCGGAAGGGATGAGAGGAGAGGGGCGAGGTGTTCGCCTGCCGCTTCGGCTCGGCCGCGTCCCCTCGTCCCCGCGACCCCCTCGCTTTGGGCTTTCGCCTTGCCAAGGGCGCTGCCGCCGCCCGCCGGCCGGGCACGCGTGGGCACCGCGCCAGCTTCGTCCGTGGGAGCGCCGCGGGGCCGGGGCGCGCCGCTTTTGGGGCGCGCCCGGCGGGGGCCTTCGGGGGTGCCCCGGGCCCCCTTGCTGCTGCCGCCGCCGGAGGGGAGGGCGACGGGGCCGCTCCGACGGCGGCTCCGCCCGAGCCCCGCGTCGGCCTGGCCGCAACCCACGAGGGCCACTGGCCGCGGAGCGCAGCGCGTCCTTCCCCCGGCAGCCTCGGGGAAAGTGCCCCCCCCGGCTTGTCAAGGCCAGCTCCCCTCTGCCCGCTCCCCCCTATTTTTTTGTCAATAGGCTTAGCAGTATCGGCAGTTTTTGGTCTTCCCTCGTAATGACAGTTACCTGTCTCTGGAGGACATTGATTCGCAGGGAGCTTACGGCCGGGTCCCAGTCAGCAGAGGAACTGCTGCTGCTAAGGATCCTACCGCGGGAACTATGAAGAGGTTTTCTCCCCTGACAGGTACCTGACAGGGCTGGCCGGGGAGGAACTGCTGACCTGTCTAAAGAAATATATCTGTGTCTCCGAGAATGTCAGGACAGATGGTGCCAGTTCGCACCGTGGCGACTTTTCCCAATTGCACACACTGAGCGGAGTTGACGATTGTTTTGTTTTTGCAGCAGGGAAGTATGCGATGCCACCAGGCATCGTGTGGCACAGACTTTCTGTGAAATGTCCGTTCCTATAAAGGTGCGAGTTCAGCGGAGGTTAGGGCAGGCGCGAACTCGGCGGGCGGGGGGCAGCGGCAGCCCTCCCGCCTGCTTCTGCCCCGTCCTCCGGCACGCACCTACGTGACCTGCTGCAAAAGCGCCCAAGCAAGCGCCTTTCCGCACGTTTGCAAAAGCCCACTGCAGCGCTGCGACCCTGTTAGAGCCCCTGTTAGGGACCACACTGGTCCTAATGGGCTCCCGGCGCCCCAGCGACGCTGCGCTCCGCCAACGCGCACCCGAGCCGGCAGCGCGGCCGGCACCCACGCACGACGCCCTGCGCGTGTGCAGCCAGCCCGTGGGACACCCGCGGCCGCCGGTGCGCGGGGGCGCACACAGCCCCCCCCCCCCGCCCCGCTCCCCCGGGCCCGGGCGGAGGCGCGGGCGGTGCGCGCACCGTGTGCGTGCGCCGTGCGCGCGCGCGCCCCGCTGAGCGCCTAACGCGTTTCGCCGTTCTCCCTCCTACCGCCCTGCCCGGACGCACACAAGCACATGAGCGTGCATCGGACATGTGTGCATCGCGCGCACGACGGGGTGTAAACGCTCACAGGCTCTTGCACGAGCGAGGCTGCTGCCGCCCGGGAGCAGCGAGCGAGGCAGCCGGAGACACGAGCAGCCCCTCGCTTCCCTTTGCTCTCTGCTGGGGATATTAAAGCGCTTCCTCCGCCAGGCTCCGAGACTCTCTCAAGTGATTTTTAGTCTGGCGCTCTGGTCTGTCCATATACATTTCCAATCTCATGGCTCATAAACTATTAGCAAAAGGATTTCATTATTCACCTTCTGTATCCTACAAAGGAGGAAAAAATATATATACATACATATACACCCCTGGTAACAACGAGAGCCGGGTTTAAATCACACCACTCTGCCGCTTCCGTCTGATACCTTGAGGGCTCGGCAGTTCGCAGTGACCATGCCGCCTCGCTCGGGGGGGTTGGCTCGCTGCGGCTGGCTCTGCACGGATCGAAGGGTTTTTCCATGGTGCGTACGCACCCGCGCACGCTCCCCAGCGCGGCGCCCGCGCCCGCGGCGCGCGTTATTGTTCACAAGTAAGTGAGCAGGTCAGCGTCTTACTGAAGCAAAGCAAAACCGCGAATAGCGGACACGGAGAAAATATTGCAAATAAAAGAATAWAATCTTGGGCATGAAAAGAGGGGGAACGGCAGTCCGCCGCAGTCTTTTTTTTTCTTTTTTTCTTTTTCTTTTTTTTTCCCGCTCCTTGCAGTAAAAACATTAGGAGTTATTTTATTCTCCATTGAAACCTGACAAATTACACTCCAGGGTGTGAAGTACAAGCTCCCTGGTGCGATGCGACTGGGGGAATACATTATAGTGAACCGAGGGTCAGAGCCCAGGGAAGACGCGACATTACACAGGAGGGACCAGACGAGAGAGGGATTTCAGCGGAAGCAAACTGCCGCTCTAAGGCCTGCAAATGGATAGCGTTAGGCTAAGCCGACTGCACGGCAGGCAGCCTGGTGTAAATGCATGCCGAAGCAGGGGGAGTGTAGAAACATAGGACCGAGCTAGGCAAAGTTCCCATAACAGTTACCGAAAGCTTGGCTTGAGACAAACAGAAATGTTAATACGGTGACGGCTATTTTTTTTTTAAGAAATGGGATATGAAAAAGTTTAGACCACGAGGTAATTATAAAAACCAATACAGCGAATTTTAGAGAGACCCACTTTGCAATTTTACAGCGAAGAGCAACATTTTCTAGSGAAGTCTCGGGTCATCACCAACAATAGAGCAATGTTCTCTCACTGTTTAATATACATAGTGTGGGAAATGAAGGGAAAACATAGCTAGTACCTGTAGTGCCAAAGGAAAAAATCAAATTACTATTTAATATTTTTGGACTATTTTTGCGGAGCACTCTTCAAAAATAGACCCATATTTAATTATATAATCTCTAATGACTTTTTCAGTGCAATTGCTAGTTAATAGTAAAAGCAAATGGGGTTTCTTCCGAGTTTTTAACATTCTGATATCTTCAAAAAAGATTTTTCCTTCTGTGTTAATTGCATGCTGTTAACCACATCTGGGACTGCGAGTGGCCAGTCTGGACCAACTTTTAATTAACACATTGACCTGCCGAAGAAGCAAACTCCCTCAAAAATATATATATATATCTTATATAAATACAAGCAWCCTGCACGCACCACCAGATCGGCGTGAGCAGTTCCTGAAGCGGGGAGGCTCTGTGCGTGCGCGGGCAGCGCGCACGGTTTCCACTGCACCGCACGCAGGCTGGGCGGGCTGGCGAAGCGGCGCTGCGCGCCGGTTTAGCACCAGCACCTTGCGGACCAGAAGCCGGGCAGCCGCTCAGCTCCTGGCGGAGGGCTTTCCAGGCACAAATCCGCTGCTGCAAAGCTGCTGCTCGGGAAGGCGCTGGCAGCTGGCCCGCCCGCGGAGGCGGCCGCGGCCGCGGCGCTGCGCTGCGCGGGGGTCACCGCGGGTGGGAGCAGCCCAGCACGGGCAGGGGGCGGCCGGCTGGCGGACCACCCCCTCGCCGCTTTGGTTTTGTCTCGCTTGCCTGTGTTTTTTCCCCTTTTCGTCCCGAAGAGACGTCGGGCAGTTTAGATGCCTGCCTTGCCCCCGCCGGCGGAAAGGCTGGCGTGTGTCACCGCGCCGTTAAAGTGTAACTTCTCTGCGGGTAATAATTAAAGGGCTTCTTTCTAAATCTCTTTCCCCCCACAGAAACACGGAGAGTTGCTTTCGCAATGGACTGTATTGATCACACGCGCTCCCCTCAGCACGGCCGCTGCTCGCACGGCGGCAGGTCGGGCAAGTGCTCAGCTCTCATTTCGGCGCACACTGCACACAGGTTCCCTCAGGTCTCTTGATGTAAAAGGTTGCTTTAAAGTGCATTTCTATAAATGCTTCCAAATCCCTGCCAATAGGACGCTCCAAACGCATTACGGGACAGAGTTTGACTCAGATACGCAGATCCAGGCTTTGGCCGTACCTCTAAATTTCACTCTGTATTCACATTGCGGGTGAGTTTAAAACATACACAGGAAACAAAGTCACCGACATCAGCAGGGGAGTAGCTCTATCAGCTGGGAAGACCTCCAACTTTCCCTAGCGGCAATGGTTTCCAAAGAAAACCTTCAACCCTGTCCTAACAACTGGACTGAAAGTTTTAGGGACGCTCGCTTATTTGAGACCATAAATTAATSAGCCACAGAAACCCAGCACTCACCTGATACCAAGGGAGGGTCAAGAGCTGGCCAGTTCCAGCTGGTCCTGATTTACTTCAGGCTGTTAAGATGCATGCCGTGGTGTTTTGATAAGGAAAAAGGAGTCAGCAGTTTGATTTGGCAACTCTTTTTCTTTTTTTTTTCTTTTTTTCTTTTCTTTTTTTTTCTTTTTTTTTTCATGGAGAGGGCTGCAGTTTAAGCTAAGGATTTTGTTATTGCTGTTGGGTTGCTTTTTAGGAGAGGCTCTCGGTCTGCATGGGGCTGTCTCATCACTGCTTGTTAGTGCTTAACCGTGTTTCTTACTTTTCTGAGGGAGCGAGACAGTGGCATGAAGTTTTACGTAGCTTGTCCACCTCAGGCCTCTGGCATCTCCAGCTGGTGCCTTTGCAGGAACTTCACCTCAGCGAGGCTACCTGGGCCAACCACAAAGGCWGCGGCCATGGTGCCACCAGCCGTAAAAAGTGCTCCGTCTTGGCGGAGTCCTAGCCCAGCTCCCCCTTTCAAACCTCTCTTTCCTTGCCCTAGAGTTATTTATATCAGGCCCCTCAGAAATCGATCTGGGATGTGAATTCTTACTTTTGTGCTGTATACACATACTCATGCAAACTTCAGGGCTGAGTGTGGGAGGCTGGCTTGCTCTTAGCTGAATGCATCTATTATTCACGGATATCTCTCTCACCCACARTGTCTCCCTTACACTCCCCAAAAACTTTCAGTCACAGTCTTGGCGAGCTAGAAAATACAAAAGGGACATTATGTCTAACGTACGTATCCATGCAGTCTAAAGAACAGCAGTAACACTCCGGACTAGAGGGACACAGCACAAGAAGCACTCCTCAGAGGAGGCAGCAATGGGAGCAAAAATGAACTAAGAATCAAATCAGGATTTATGGATTCTATCCTTCTTTCCTTCCTATGTCCTAGTTTCTCTGCCTGCGAAACAACAAAATAACAGCCATGGACCTTACTGTCTTTCCAGGAGGCAATTGGCATTTGAAAAAATCAGAAATCCTCAAAGGACGTAATCTCTGAAAATATTCTAAGGCGGATGCACTGCTGTTCCTTSTATTGTGGTTGGCTAACGTTTCTCAGTGTAGACCATATATTCAGTTGCATGTAGCTTTAGAAAAAACATCATCACTTAGRCTGAAAACCGATAGGCCGACTGTCTGTACCAGGATGATTATTTTGAAAATACCTGCCAAAACAATTTGTCCATTTCCAAGAACAAAGTTATGGAAAAATAAACTGTTTTGCTCATACTGAAAAAAAAAGGGGGGAAACTTTTTCCTTTGAAATGCTCTGCTGCCCTCAGGCTTTGAAGYGCATACTCTAAATGTGACCTTTTTCATTTAAAAAGTGCCTTTCCCTCTCTTTGAAAATTTATCCAAATATGGCTAACTTGTAAACATTAGCAAATGTTTAATGAACACACTCTCGGTAAAGATTTATTTCATCCTAACAGGGAAAAAAGAATCACTAAGGACTGGTCCTCACTGAAAATACAAGCTTAAGGATATACTTGTAAAGCTAGATTTCCTCTTTAATCCCCACCTCCAAAATTTCCCAGTGAGCCAAGCTTTGGCACAGGATCTGAGAGGCGGGAATCCTATCTCGTCTAAGCTCTGAATGATTTGGAGGTTGTATCGAGAAGAAAGGTCCCAGCACAAATACAACAGGGAGAAAAATCCACCCTGTGACAGAGCAGGCAGCAGAAGCAGCCAAGCAGTCTGGAGAGAAAATGTGGGACTGGTGTTTGGAGGAAGGGACTGGGGGCTGATTAGGTAAAGAGACAAAGAGGTTGTGCAGAAAGAGCAGTGAGAAACCGTTCAGTTGAGGAGCCTGGAGGGAAGAAAAGGGACTAGCAGGGCAAAGATAACAAAACTGTCTAACGTTGTCAGCCAGGACCAAGGATATGTAGGATATCCAGAATAGCTGGGCTGAACTTCATTTGAATTGGAGTAAAAATTTTGAAAGTCTAAATGTTTCAYTTCAGAATTATTCAGTGATGCATTTCAACTTCTAAGTTCAGCATTAATGTTTTTATTTTGAACAGAATCTATTTTCTAAGGCTTAAAWAAAGAAAAGAGGAATATTTCTGAATTGATCCAAAACATATATATATAATATATATATTAATGTAACCACCCGACTAACAAAATGTGCTGCACACCCAGCACTGGCTGCAGTGTCAGGCACTCAGATATGAAGGGAATGAATAACCTCAGATTTTCAGAACTCCTTGATTCGCTCTCCATACATTGTGATACATGACCACGCAGAGTTTATGCCATAGGTTTCCTGAAACAGAAACGACGCCCTGCAAGGTAGACTTCCTCTGGGGACAAATCAGAACTCTGTAGCTGTTATTCRTTAGATTCCTGTCTAATTTGTCACAGAAATGGGTAGGGTTCATGTATGAGGTAGAGAATTACAAGAAGAGAAGGCAGGGCCTCATGGCAACAAGATAGTTGAAATTCGCTTGCAGTGTTTGATTCTGTTCCCCTTTCACCTCAGAGCTTCTATAATGTGGAAAAATTTATCTCAAGAGGTAACGAGGACCTAAGATTTTCATATAATGGGTGCTCATCATGAAATGTTGGAGCCTGATTTGCTGAAGCGAGAGCACTCAGCATCTCAGACAACGTCARTGGGACTGTACAACCAACAGTGGCACAATGTGAAACAGGCGGAAAAATCAAGGAATCAACATCTCTAACTGGATGCCAAAAATCAGCGGGTACGTTTTAGTTTAACCTCATTCTGTTTGGACTATAGATTTATTTAAAAGGATGCTACTATCYYCTTGCTTAAATTTCAAGTTGTGAAAGACATTCACAGAACACCTGGGATAATATGCTATCCCAGGGCAGGGAGAGGAAGAAGAAGAARAAAAAAATTTCAATGTAATTTTAATAAAGCCTATAGAGCCACATATGGGTAAAATCAACAGTGGAAATCTACTCATGAAGAAAGCTTTGCCCACGTATGACTCTGAATGATAAAGGGATGCTCTTGAAAAAGATCAAGCATCTTTTTGCATCAGCAAGTGTCCCGCTGCCCTGCCAAATTACATTCTTTGACCATTGCACATCTAGATGAAACGAAGACCTTTCAAAGTTATTCACGAAGAAAGGAGAAGGAGAGAGAGAGAAAAGGAAAGGAACAAGTCAGGAACACCAGAAAACCTGGAAACAAGGCACTGACCCAGAAAGTAGAGACCAAAGTGCAGGTCCCAGTCAGCGAAAGCACTTGAACCTGGGACACCACCATTCCAGACGTACGCCCTAGTGGCTTGCCTTTTGGTTACTGCACAGTCTCTTTCCCTCTGGTTTTTATAAGGAATTCTGTAAGTCCTTCGGTTGCTTCAGCATGGGAATTCCTCTGTTGTATCATCTGAAARATGTTTTTTTCTTGACAAATTCTTGACTGTCTCCAAGTACCTGATAGTGTAATTAAAGGCTGCATGATAAGGCATCTTCACAAGGGAATGGTACTGTGTGGCATGATTAACTTTCATTCTGTCACTTCCTACTGCTTCCTGCTGGTTTTGAATGTTTATAGAGCCTCTAATTCTCTTTTAATTTGACTGTGTGTGTGTGTGTGTCTGTGTATGTGTAAAATATTATATGACTATGCAAGATTTATCTCCTACCTAATTTATTGCTGTTCTTTTTAATTTCCATTAAAGTATGCGGTTTTGCATCAATTCCTTGATTTTTTTTTTATTACTTAACGATTCTCATTCCTTGATTTTTCATTCCGTTCAGCTTCACTGCAAATTTAGGGATATTAGTGGTATCTTACTATTTTTAACTTTTTTTCTCTCTCTTTTTTTAGATAATTGAATGCTTATGAACAGTAGCAGACTGAGAGCTTTCAGGCAATATTTCAGCTCCTCTGTTGATCAGATACAAGACAAATAGCATCTCTGTCCTACCAAAGTTAAGCACAGTAGCAAAAGGGGAGTCAGCCTGAGAGCCCAAGTACTTTCTGGCTTCCTATATTAGCACCTTTTTAAATGCTTATTTCTTTGGTAACACTGGCACTTATCTGCTGGAAAATGGATTAAAACATTCAAATGATATTAGGTGGATAGATGAACCAGTAACAACTTAGGTTGCTCTCCACTGGGCTGGATTTGAACCAGTGACAGAGAAAAACACTTTTAAAACCTCTGCTTTCTGTGTTACAAGGCTAAGACGCTCCAGGATCACTCTTCCTTTCAGTTATAAAGATAGGAAACGGGATCACTGGGCATGTGGTCACGGCCTCAGTCTGAAGATCCTTGGCCTGCAGTCAAGCAGTCACTGCAGTCACCGAAACAGCCAAATTAACTGTCTGCTTAGCTGAGGGTTAAAATTCATCTGCTAGTCCAAGACAGCGAGTGAGACAACAGCCTGCAACTCCTGTTTTCCTGCACAGCAGATCCTGTTTAGAATAAAGTTGCAGCCCAGTGTCAGCTTTTATGCTCAGAAATAATCATGATAGCATTGTAAAATTTTTCCTGTAATTATTCCGAAAAATGGAATACAAAAATGCAAATGTAAAAAAAAAAAAAAAAAACTCAACCATTTTTAGTAATGCAGATGATGTATGACAGAAGAGACAGTGGTACATAAAGACGGTTTCAGGAGAAATCTGGCACAATAGGCAGTCACCATTATTTTGAGAAGCAGCTTGTAACAAACAAATTGCCATTTGCTCTAAGCAAGCAACTCTTCAACATCTCTTTTACCACCACAACCAAACTCTCTGTTTGTAACAAACCACAGGCCTGACTGAACTGTTGTAGAGTAGATTGCTTAATGCATTCTAGAGACCTCAAAAATGTGAAGTACAGAATGCATAAAAGGTACAGCTTACTTCACAAACAAATACAACAAATCTGGCTAGAAAAGATAGAGACTCTCTTTTTAACATGGGTATTAAATCCACTTGGATTTAGTAACATATGCTTCAAAGTCCATCATTTTTATTTCAATATATTAATGCAGAAAAACTAACATAGTTTCAATTATGTAATATAAAGATAGCCATCTGTCTGCTTATGAACTGATTTTGACCCAGATAACAGGAAATGTTTGTGTATGGCACACAAAAGTTTTAGGTGTGACATCCACATCTCCATTCAGCAATGTTATAGAAACAAAACAAACACCGCCCTCAAGATATAATACAGAAGTCACATTAACAAAAGCAGTATTTTCATTGCTATATTTATATACCTTATGTTATGCCAGCATCTTTGCAAGGGCAGATTCCTCTCACCATGGCCAATAATAGTAGGGAAGAAAAAAAGCTTTTCTTGGTGTATCTGACCAAGTCAAAGATCTGGTATTCATTTTGATAAAGTTTTCATGTTGCTTGCGATGATAATCCCATATCATCCCACCCCTGAGGTGACTATCTCAGTTATGAATGAATAGATCTCTATATGTATGTACATACTTTGATGCAGAGTAGTCTGATTGTATCTCTACACACGTTGGAAGGTTCTGAAACAACAGTGGGGAAGTCACTGTAAATCATCTAAGGCAAACATTCATTGCAACAGCATTGCATTATGTCCCAGGTATGCAGGCAAAAGCACAAGTTTTATTCATAAACATACTGACTACATAATTGCCTTGAACCTCCCGTGGCATAAATTTAGAGAGAAGACTAAAATAAAAGATTTTTCTAAACTTCTGGATTCAGGATGCGTCTTTCTAAAGCTCTCCACTCACTCACATGTATCACCAACATATAGAAGTTGAAAGGACAGTTGCCAGAGAAAGTCAATTTAAGATGATTAAGCTATTCCAGACTTGCTGTGTGGCCTCAACAGTTCATTCACGAGAAGGTTTTCAAAGGCACTAATGAGGTTAGGTATCTAGTCTAACTGCACAAGCAAGAGCCAACATCCTCAAAGATAGATGAGTGCCTACCTCTTACTGAGTTTAACTTGTCAATAAGAGCTGCGATGTTTAAACTACTTTCTGGGAGCTTTTTTTTCAGGGTTTTTTTTTTCAGGGTTATTCCACATTTATGAGAATGAGGAGTGTATACAGACGTAGCTGTGACACTTCAGCAAAGAGTCGATAAGTGCTTGAGATCTGGCAGCTATAATTTGTGGCTATGTGAAGACATCTTAACCATCTTTCTGAATCTGGGTCTAAATGTTTAACTGTGGTACGTTCGAAAATCTGCCTCTTATTCAGTTTAAAAATTAGTTTACTCCCCCTCTCAACATAATCAAAATTGTATTCAAGTATCAACAGTGCAATGGTTTGACAATCACAAAAGTGAAAATTCTGTGTATTCGAACCCTCACTATTGAATGGAAATTASTGTAGCAGCAGTTGCTGCAGCCTTTCATCATGATAGACATATAGTATTCTGTCCTGTATAGAATACACGAGCCAGGACAGCAATATGTGTAGAAAGCTCAGTAAACCTCCATCTTCTCCTAGGACAAAATGAGTCTATGACGAAGAAGATAAAGGATGTAGAACTACATGGAGGGAGCTGATGCTGAAGATGAAACAGATACATAATGGTGCTGGCATGAATAGAAATAGAAATTACTTCCTAATCACCATATAAATCCTCAATGTTCTCCTGTTTTAATGGTTTTATTATTGTTTTCTGAACCTGAAGAATGTGTATTCTTTTTTGAGGAACTACATATTTATTTCAATATGAGTCACCAATAAACCAACACATCTTAGGTATTTGTTTCCTGAGAGTGCAGGTGAGTTTTCCTTGAATATTGAAATCTGTAGAGTTAATGCTAGAGTTTTAATTTAAAAAGCTGAGGAAGAACATTAGAAGAAAATGAAACCTAAAATGAATGAAACTCCTGTTTARTTTAGCAGAGGAATAAAGATCTACAGAATGCATACTTGCTGTACCAACACTCTTAAATGTACTACTATTTTTTAATATTAGCTTATTTATTTTTTTTTAATATGGGAGTGAATTAAATCATAGACTGGAACAAAGCATGTTATTAGCAACGCTGTATTCAAAGTTGGCTTCAAGACAGGCAGACAAGTGCAAATTTAAACTCAGAAAAATAGATATTTATCCCAATAAATTTATCTCCCAGACCTCTTTTTTACTGTTTGGTAGTGCTCTGTTATGGCAAGAGACCTACATTCGTAGACATSAAAGTGCAACCTATTCTTTCTTTCTTCAGGAATTATTTTTCTTGCCTGCATATTTATATTTTTACACCTTTTATTTAGAAACTCTTATCTTGATAAAAATTCTGTGCATCAAACCCAATTCTTTTCTCTGTTGGGAACTGCATCGACTTCTATCAGTATCATAGGCAAAAAGAGATTCAGACCTTTTGTACTTGTACTTTTCTTCTTGTGTGGGGCTGTTATGACCTTTAAGCTTCCCAGGTGGTCAGCCTACGACGACTGGCTTCCCCAGGCACCACTCTGCACATCTCTGAGCTGTYTTCTCCAGAAAGCAACCTGGAGCAAGACTCTTATCTTAGATGACCCGACTTGTGTTCTGGCGCAATCTGTCTGCTCCCAGCTGATTCATCCTCATGTGTACGTCTAAGGCACTGACATGATCTGATACATCACCACTGTAACATGTATTTAAAGAGCTTTTTTTTTTTTTTTTTTTTTTTTTTTTTAATAGGAACAATTCAATTGCTGGGCAAGCATTCTATACTCTTTGGTTGTAAACATCCAAAATAAAACAAGGCTGGCTGTGCGCATCTTGTTTCATATGTCACCAGAGTTTTTTTCCCTTCACAAAAATAAAACTTTTCTTTTTGAATAGGAAACGCCATACTGGATCATACAAACATCCCACGTAGTCCAGTGGTCCACTCCACGCATTAGCCAGAATCAGATGGGTGAGAGCAATATTGGACCTATAGAGTAATCAAGTGGGAATTATTTCCAGGAGATAATAGTCTCTGGTTTCTAATAGTCAGACAGTGGCCTAAACTCTTGCTGCAGTTAGTGGAAAAGCTGACTGACTTTCACTTAATGTGGGATGAGGACTGATACATTAGTATCTAGGCTCTTGAGAAAGAGTGTTTATAGAATCAGCATCAATTTCAAAGAAGCCTAAACCTTTAAGGCTGTGTGAGCACAATGGCAGGTTTCTCTCACAGTTCTTTTGCTCTTCCATACTAAAAAAAGAAACCTGTCCATAGCACTGATCAGCAACTAATGTAGCACTACTACATTCACCTAAAATAAAGGATTTTCAGAAAAATAAATGATGGAATTGTGTCTTTATGTTCCAACACATAAATGATTCAATTGTGTCTTCAATGCAAAAGATTTTGTTACTGAAGTGTTTGTCATTTTATTCAGCTAAGGAATTAAGAAAACGACATGATTAGCTGGTGGGAAAAATACCTGTGGGAATGCTAGTCACTGTTATTGTTTGATGAACACGATACTTATGTAATAGATAAGGAGCTTTCTGATCTTGCACTTGAACATTTACAGCTTGCAAATTATATAGATTATTCAGATTTTACAGCTTGTATTTCTGGGAGCACCACGGGTTTCACTAAATCTTGAATGTTTGCATGATAAATCAATGCTAAAATGCTAAATGTTCTGCTTGTGGATAGCCCAGACATTTGATGCTGCCTGGTTTGGGAACACAGTTAATCTTTAATCCTCTGGGGACAAGTTAGTGACCTTGTGTTCTCAGTCTGGAATGTCTGCCCAGTCACCAGGTTTCATTTTCTACTGAACATGGACCAGACTTGTACATTCTGGTGTTTAAAGATGCAAAAATTCATACYTTTCTGTGTTGTTACCAACTTTCCATCAGACTCTATGGAATAATGCTGCTTTGGAATGAAAGTGCACTGAGTTGTGAGAAAGGCTTCTAAAAGCTAACAGTCATTCAATGAAGAATTAAGTAGGTTTCAGTTATAATTTCATATTAGCTTTATGAAATTGCTTTAATGAAATCAAGATGGAACACTAATATCTAATACAGTAAAATGATGACTCTAGTCTAAAAGTAACAACAACAATAATATAAAAGAATAAGTGAATTAGAACATTGTGGAAATACGATTTAAGAACTGTGCTACTAGTAATATAATTGAAAAAATATAAATATTTATTCTGATTTTAATTTATTTGTTTATAGCAAGTTATAACAAAAACAAATCCTGTTTGCTGCATATTTACAACTTTATCACATAAAGATCATAAATATGAATTATATTGGATGATTTATTATTTGGCTGTTTCTTTCTGGTTCTACGTACAAGTTTAAATCATGAAGAGAAAATGAGAGCACCAGCAAAATCCAAATACTTTATTTAAAACAAAAAATATAATTGTTCAGAAATAGACTATTGACTTTCGCTGGGTTAAACAGTTCATGTAGTGATTAGGCTTGGAGCTATAATTGTTCTTGTCACCCAAACTCTACTCAGTCAATATCTTTTTATCATATACATTTTTAATCACATATTAATAAACAAGAAGGTGTGCTTTATTGATGGCTGGATTAGTTTATTGACCAACTCGACAACTCTATATATGGTTTCTGAACACAGAAACAAGGTCAATGTGTAAAGATGAGGAATGGTACATTCAACATCTTTAATACACTTCRTTCTACTAGTATGCTTTCTTTCTAAAAAGTGCTGCAATCCACACAGGTTCTAGTATTTTCTTTGGGAAGTTATATTTGAAACAATCTTACTTTTCAAGCATATTTGGTCTTGAATTTCAGGCAATGTAGGCTTCTATAAGCTATGCTAATTTGAATAATTTCATCACCTTGACAAAAACCAGTGTTTTTAAGTCAAATTTTAAGTCAAAATTTCAGATATTGGTAGATTTTTATGAAGTATTCTTTAGTTATTTGTATTTTGGAAAATATTTAGACATCATATTCTCCTAACAAAAACCACCATCCTTCTATCAGTTATTTTTATCTCTGTGAACTGTGATTGTGAGCATTCCTTCAAGTACTTCAGGTTTGAAATGATGGCCTCTAAAACAACTGTACAAACTTAAGAATTAAAACAATAATAGATCATGATAGTACCTATGTTTATCTATGTTTATTCTTTCCTGTCAGATGAAATCTGGAGGTGACTGGAAAGATAGAACTCCCTTTTATTTTTTAATTTTTTTTTTTCGTTTTTCACAGAAAGGAAAAATTAAAACATAAAAACTTTTTTTTTGAGCTGAGATTAAATATTTCGTTTTGTTTTTCTCAACAGAGAGATGAATCTTCATTGGCATCTATATTTTCACAAAATACTGTTTTGCAATGGAAAAATATTCAATTGAAAATATCTTGACAACTTTGTTGGATGCTAATCTGATCTCCTAAACCCAAAAGAGTCATATGAAAAAACAGCTGACCCTGACAGCAAGCACAAAAGTTCACATTAGCTGGACATAAAGAGGAAGTATGCTTCAAGCCTCAAGTTGCTGGACTCTATACCCCTTTTCTGCTCTAGCAAGGGGCTGAAAATAGACCAAAATGATCAATCACTGCAGTATCACTTATCAGTACCACTGATTTCACTGCTGCCCCAGTACCTGAACCATTTAGGTGATGAAATACGTGAAGAAAAGGAATCGGGGACCACGTTCTCTAAGCAATGCGCGGAGGCACCACTGCTCTGTTTTCTTGCTGTGCAATTCTTCATACACCTCTCAAGTGAGCTACGATCCCCTCTACAGAGTATCGTTCACACCAGAGAAAGGCTGTCCGAACAGGTCGCTGCACTTCTTTTTCCCATCCAAGAGCTYTGTTTTGTCTTCATCTCCCAAGTACAGCGTTACCAGCTTCATTTTCCCAACTGATTTATTTGTTATCTGACATAATTTCTATTCTTTCTAGGTCTATTTATGCTATTGCACGGATTCACATTGTTTTTCTGTGCATTTTCTCTAGGAGCTTAAAAGATGTACCACTTGTATTTTTTCCTGCCAGTGCTACTGTACAATCCTTGAGCCATTAGTCAAGGGAAATACTTAAGAACTGTATGTACCAAAGTAAAAAAAAACCCCTAGTTTAATGATGAAAAGAGAGCTGCTAGTGTAAAACATTATTAAACACCAACCAATAGCCCATGGGCACTTCAGTTTTAAATGGGGACTTTTAAGAAAGCACATGTAGAACGCAGAATCCCTTACTCCAGCAATACCTCAAAATACTGTGAAAAGGGAACATTAGCAGAGAGTCAGACTGCATTGCACATTACCACAAGATTCATCTCCCAAAACAAAAGGTGATATAGGAAGGGACCCATACCAACTGCAGACTAAAATCCTGCAGATGACTAACATATTGGCAAAATTATTCTCACTCACATGAATATTATTCCTGTAATAGCGCCAAGTGCACCAAGATCTTGTGTAGGAGTTGTGGTCATGTRAGGTAAAGCTTCCCAGAGGCACCCATTAATTGGTCTAATTTTCCCTGCCAAACATCATCAAAGTTTTAGATGTTCAGGCCAGGTCTTGTCACTTCACTATTTCATAAGTTTTTGGATTACCTACTCCCAGGAAAAATGCTCTCAGACATATTTGTTGACTATATGTTTCTGCCTCCTTCATATGCATGTACACATACACATCTCTTTCCATAAGAGCATTACTAAAAACTTAATTAAAAAAAAAAGGAAAGGAGAATAATGGAGCTTCAATTACTATTCCACCCCATTAACCCCATAAGTCAAATGCTTCTTCAGAAACTTTCTAATTTCAAGGCACAGAAAATCCTCTCAAACAACATATTAAGAAGACAATCTCCTCTACTTCACTTTAATTTCTGTCCTTTTAGAACAAAAGAAAATAAAAGAAAAAAAGAAAACAACTCAAGCTGTAGATTCCATATGCAACTCCCTACCCTCTATGTAGATATGTAGGAAGTATGCAGAGTTGGGTAAGAAAAGCATTTATGGGAAAGTTATTATTAAAGGGAAGGCAACTGCTAGAGCCAGTTTCTGAAATGATTGAAATGAGTTCAATGAGYAGGCTGTTTCCCATATAGTAACATACAAAATCATGCCAGCGTGGGATGACTCACTGCAAATAGGTGGGTTTGAGTCTTGGCTCTGACACTGACTTATTGCATGGCCTTAGGAAAATCCCTAAACATTTCTTTCTTAGTTCTCTATTTATGTGATTTGGATAATACTTAGTTACCTAAAGGGGATATTTTAAGATACAATATGTTTAAGATACTACACAGATTTTTAATACTATAACATAGCTAAGCCTCATTAACAATGTCAGGCTAAAATAAACACCAGGATGATTTAGGTAATGTGGTATATTCCTATTCCTGGAACTGGAAAGTTTTCTGAACAAAGAGCAAACTCTTCAAAGAGCTAGAAATAAGGCAAGGTACAAGCCTTTGTAAATCTGAAGTATTTTGCAAGGTTAGATGAATTTATAGGAGAGGAAGAATGAGTTTGTTTAATAGGCAAGAGTTCAGTGCTCATTAGTAATTTAAGTGGTTGGGCCGAACTGAAAAGCAACATGTGCTCAGGAGTGGGTGAAGCAAACAAAAGCCATAGGTCTCAGTTATCCAAGTGTACCGAAGCTACAGAGAAATTTGCCAGAGTTGACACCCGAGGGTTTGTTTCTATCTCCTGGATACTGTGCACATAYGAGCATCACAAGAGATCCCCTTCACCTGAGCCTTCCTCTCCCCGTCTGAAGTAGCGAGAGGTGCTCTGAGAGTCAGCCCACAAAGGACTGGGTTACGTGGGATGGATGACAC
Source organism: Rhea americana (assembly GCF_003343005.1). NCBI lineage: Eukaryota > Metazoa > Chordata > Aves > Rheiformes > Rheidae > Rhea > Rhea americana. The sequence continues at coordinate 2,425,706 of NW_028185339.1, read as the reverse complement.
TTGCCCTTTCCCAGAGCAGGGAAAGATGTCTCTGCTCAGTGACAGATTGATTTTCTTCCCCAAGGCTGGAAATCTCTCTAAAAGAGAAGGCCCTCAGGGAAGTCGCTGGATACAGATCCCATAGCACCATAACCACACTGAACTCGTGCTGCCAGGAAGCAAGAGCAGGGTCTGCAAGGCCCACATAAATAAGAGGACCTAGTCTGTGCCTGGAGACTCTGGGCCTGTCACTACTGTCTTAAATCMTATACTTATATCCTGTCCTTTACTTATATCAGAAGGGAATGCATTGCTGGGCTAACTCAGAGAAGGACAAACTGGGGGCACAGAATAGCAGRCAAGACGGCATAGTAGCATTTGCACTTAAGTGCAACTTGCACTTGAACTTGAGTTTTTCTTCCCTTTTTGCCCTTTCTAATATATTTTTTTYCTGCAACTAGGGGCTCAATATAAACTGAACCCTTAAAAACACAATGAGGGAAGCCTAGGAGYATAGAGAGTAGTATAAAAGGATGTGAAATCAGGTTAACAGCTGTAAAAGTAGGAGGGAGAAGCTTGAACTGAATGAGGAAGAAGAGAACAAGCTAAAGTAGCCATTCTTGGAGTAACGGAGATACAGCCAGTGGCTGGAAAAAATAGAGATTTTTCCTTAAACAGTAGTTGGTGGCAGTGCATGGGTGAAACAACACTATTAATACTGAAAGTATCAAAAACTGAGCTGCGTTAATGCCAAGATCTGTTTTTTTTTCATTAGATAATACTCTTTTGGTATTTTAATAGCCTGAAAAAGACATGCTGAGTGGCCTCACTTTGAGTGGGTTGTGATCTACAGAGGACCTCCAAGTCTGGGTGATACACTTCAAAGCCTTTTTACTGGTTTGACAGGAATGCACTAATAGGCCGCTTTTCTCCAGACTAGCTCTAGTGCTGGCCGGCACTGAATGCCCATTAGTGGTTGGAAAATGTTACATGGGCCTCCGCATTTCATCTCCCAGCTTAGTTTCACAGAAAGCAGCTCTTGCGCTCACAGAGACTGTTCGGTGATGTGAACCAAAGTGCGGCAAGTGGAGAGAGCTGGGAGATGTACTTCAGAAGTGCACTTTTACTCCTAAGCAAAGCACTCGTACAGACACGTTCGGAAGGTGTGTGGTGTGCGAATAGGGTCGGTTGGACCTGTCTCACATCATGAAGTGAGGTCAAGGTAATTGTTAAATYGCCAGTAGAGACTGCTCCAGAGCTCCTTGGTAGATGTTGCTGAACAGGGCAATTCCTGGACTTCACACACTATATCTATTTATCTGTCTTATTTACTACTTATGCTGACCCCTACTTATGCTAAAGATGAGAACTGAATGTAGAAAGCAGTTTAAGAAACTAACCTCTTGCTGGATATGATGCAGTTTCCCATTCCAGAAAAGAGATTAGTTTACAAGCTGAAAATACTCTTTCTTTAGGTACTTCATTGATGCACATCATTTGAAAGACACAAATTCAAATTCATATTAAACTAACAAAGCTGATACATTTTTACTACATCTGCAGACCACAGAACACTTTGCTCTCCAGAAAAGTTGGATAAATCACAGAGCATTTTCAGACTTCTCCCCTTGCCTTCAGAAAGTCCTTAATGTGACATCTGTCCCTGCACTGTCACCTCTTTTAAAACTAACAAATGCATGACATATAATACAAGATTTATAAATTAAAGAAACCCACCCCTTTTAAGTAATATTCTTTAAATCTCAGTTTCTGACAGTTCTACTATTTGCTCAGTAACTGTAATAGGCGTATTTTTCAGAAAATAGTGAATAAAAACTGACAAGCTATCGAGGGAATCTGAATGCATAATTGATAGGGGCATAAATTAATATGATTAGTCCTTTATTGGGTGCCACTGCTGCCAAACCTACAAAAGGGGCATGGAATAAAACATGGCTATGTTCTCAGGGCTGATAGACATCAATATGTAATGCATATTATCTCAAGCCTTCTCATGTAGTCTGCTTATGACAGCACTCAACCTAATTGAAATTTTTATCTTTCTGTTGCATACAGACAATTTTGACTAGCTGCTTCCAGGGAAAAGAGAAAATCCAAATGACCCAAATGAAGGTTTCTGTGTAGAGGTATACATCCTTCTTACAAATCACTTTAAAATGGCTTTTTACTTTCTGGTTCTATAAAGCCATCTTCAGAAAGCTGCATTATAGACAGCCCAGGACTTGGTTTGCCTCTCCCCTTTTTAACTAAGCTTAACAGTGCATTTCCCTAAAAGAAAGGAAAGACTCAAAAGATTTTTTTTTTCATAAAAATCAATATACTGTATACTCACTGCAGCTGAGGCCTCATTTTGCTACAGTACTTCATGMCACTTATATTCAGCTAAGGAAGAAATGATTATTCTAATCATTATGAACTTTTTAACACTGTTGCCTTCCAGAACTGTGAGGGAAAAGTCAAAAATCAAGAATGTTTTCTTGAACTGACACCCCAATTCCTCCAAAAAAAGTTAGTCAAGTGATATAGTTTCTTTTAGATAATTCTAAAATATTGTTTTAAAACTTTTTATTTCTTTTTATGTTTTCTAAACTATGTATTCACACACTGGAATGAAAAACCATTCCAAAAAACGTATTATGAATCACAAAATGTTTCAAGTATTTTCTGCGAATGAGAATTTAATCAATATCCACTTTTTCTGAAGGGTTTTTGCTTTGACAAATCAAAGTCTATTAAAAAGTTTCAGAAGTAATATTTTGCTTTTTACTGAAGAGTTCTGTACTGTGCAAAAATGCCTGCCACCATTACTAAATATTTTGCCGGATGTTGTACAAATAAGATAAGGAGTCAGTCTCTGCACCATTGTTTACAGTCTAGAATGAGATTATCCCTGGAGTAAGACACATTTAACCTGTGAAAAGCAAAGCAAAACACAGAGAGGGGCAGAAGCAGACCCCAAAACTCCTTTCTGGTTTTACTAAAACTCACTTCCTAAAATATATGAAATAAATCTATTTCTTCTTTCTGGGACATATTTAAAAGCCCACCTACCTACCTTGATTAATAAAAATCATGTTGTTATTTACTTTTTATGCTGTGACAAAAGGACAAATATAGAATAGCTTACAAATGACTTTCGTCTGTTAATTTACAAATTCTCACTCTCATAACTCATCACTCCATTATTATAAACTGTAGGGCATCCGCAAATATAGAGAGGCCACATGTTTTGAAGCTTATGGAATGGGACATTGAGGTCTGCAGGATCTAAGTTCCTGTGCTTCTTATTTCAAGTAATTTATTTATTTCAGAGGATATAAAGTGTTCCTAGCTTCATCTTACACCTGCCCTAAATAGTTACAAGTTTAAGAAATGAAACAAACTCAGCATGGTTTTCTTTACACTTASGTATTGCAAACAGAAAAGTCAGGTCATTTTATGGGGTTTCTGATAAAGCAAGAATTGGTATCTGGGGAGCGGACAATGAAAGCTAATGGACCATTAGAACCTTCTTTTGCCCTAATATGAATTTATCTCATGAATGAAGTTTTAAKTAAATGTACTTTCAGAGCCTACTGCTTTGTGGGTTTGGTGCTGTTTGTCCCTCCTTTGGTTTGTTTGTCCCTCTACTGAAAAGGCACCTTGTTTCCCCTTTCAGGAATCCAAACTCTTACTTATATAGCTTGGACATACGCTGTGTGTGCTCTACAATGTTGTGTGGATCTTTGCCTGGCAGGGGGAYGGGGGGAACTTGAGGCTTCATAGGTTTCAAGGTTGGGGGCTTAAGTTGTTTTACTATTTTGATTCTGTGTAATTTTTTTGTGCTACTTGGGAGTGTCAATATTTACAATTTAGAAGTTGTAAAGAGAGAAAATATAACAAGAAATCCCCAACCCCAGCCAAACAGGCTGGTTAGAAGATGGAATCTCTTCAAGGGATGTTTTCTCTTCTTATGTCTTTCTTTAATCACTACTTAATTCCTGAAGGGTTTGTCTCGTTAGAACATAGCCTGGACTTGTAACTACTTTGGTGGGTCTGAGGAAAGGGGCTATTGTGTCTCAGGAAGACTTTCTTTTGTTATACGTGATACAATTCGAGCCTCTTATGAGACTGATAGCACAAACAATTTCACAAGGCGCTAAGCATGGCAGAACAGCTTAAGGTGAATTTCAGCGGACTGTTTCTTCAGAAAAATCTTTCCCTTTATCAATACTTGCTTTCYAGCTGATTGGGTCTGAACATGGACCATGAGCCTGCAGCTCAAGAGAGTGGTTGGGGCACTGGGGCTTCCTTCTGCTCCACTCRTTCCTTTCCCCAGGACCTGGAAACACTCATTTGGTCCACATGTGCAGCAGCTCAGCCTGTTGCTGAGAGGAAGGAATAGTACSCATTGGAGGGAGCCTGAAGCGACATCTGCTCCAGTCTTTCCCTTTTTCAGCTGCTGGAGGTTGTTGGCATCACCAGAGCAGATGGCAAGACAGAGGTATAGTGAGACCGAAGTGCAAAGTTGGGCTGGCTTACACCACACTGCACAGGTCTCTTGTAGCCAGTATTATGAAAGAGTTGGCACCCAATTGCTCAGTATTTCGCATTTGAGTTTATAACCCCATTGCTTTAATCACTATGCTGATGGAAAAACAATATGCCGCCGGCCTACTTTGCCCACCTGGATGGCAAATGCACACCTAACGTTGTAACTGCTCCCCCTATRTGCACAGGTAATTGTGTCTTTTGAGGAATGGATTTGCAACAGTATAAATAAACAAGGTGAAATTAGGATGATAGTAACTCTTGTCCAGTTTCTGATGTGCTAGGTAATATACCACAAATAAGTTAATGGAAGTCGATACAAATAATAGTCTCAAAATGCAGTGTAAATTAAAAAAGAGCTATTACTAATCCAGCCATAGGATACATTTAGAAATCTCTTTGCATAATTTAACTTCAGAACTGGAATGACAAGTACTGGTTCTGATTACATGAACAAAACTAGCACTAGCATGAGATACAAATGCAAAGGACTGCAAGCAGCCTGGGGAATGCAGAGGTAGGATCTCACAGTCCAACTTTGATGCTGCCCTGGATTCAAATGTGGATTTGATCATGTAAGTCCTAGGGTCAAGATGATGCTAGCCTGAGCACTTGCATCAGAATGACTCTTCTTACTGGTTAGGTCGTGGAGTTGCTTGCTTATTTTTCATAGAACAATGTAGATTCTTTGAAATTTTCACRGTATTTTTAGTAAACCATGAAGAAAAATAAGAAAGGTTAAGGGTTTTTGAACAGATCTACTTACTGTGCCTGCCCATGAGAAAACCAAAACACGTGTCATGGGACAATTCCAGCGCCCCAGTTTCTCTGTGGGCCAGGCTTTCTGGTTGTTCTATGTATTTTGTCATATACAGGACACACCACTTAGCCAAAACAGGGCTGAACTGTGTATTATGGAAGATGCAGCAGAGGAACCTAACTCCAGCAGCTGGCTGGAGATACTTACTGCCTGGTGTTACTGCACTTCTTAAACTCTCTGAGTGGGACAGAACACTGCAAGATTATGAAACTGCTTAATAATGAAAATCAAGGTTATTATGGTGGCCTTGTTCACAGTCAATAATCACGTTCAAGTGCTGTATCAAATGTACTCCTGTACGTGGGCAAGAAAAGAGAGAAACTAACACCATTTCGCAGATACAAAAGTACATGACCATACAGAGATCAAAAGCAGTGTTACTGTAATAAATCAGAAATAATAACAAGCATCTTTGTATGGTAGAGATGGGCTATTGTCCCCGCTTACAWAGGGGAGAACACAGGCTCAAGAAACAAGGGATAMATTTACAGGGATGCAAATGGCACCCRAGGCCTCCACATTTTTTTTTAWTTACTTTTGAGGTCTRTTTCCCCCTCTCCTGCCAAAGTATTTTGCCCAAGGTCAARCAGGCAATGCTCTAAAACAAAGATTTCAGAAGTTTCAGTCCTAAACTTCCACCAGACTACCTCCTGGGATACTGAAAGAAATTACTGCAAACCACTAAGAGCCAAAATCGGTCAAATAAGTATGGCTCTTCAAGAGGCTAGGACTTGCCTGAAGTTTGCAAAGCAATTCCCATACGAGCTGTTAATAATCCCTCCCCTCTTCACAAAGCCATCTAAGGAATTTCAGCGTCTCGTGACATTTTCAGATTACCAAATTGAAACACTTTACATGTTAGTAAAATGCATTGTGTGTGCCATATTTTAACAAAGATCATTTATCACCTGTGGAAAGCTGCTGAGTAAATCCTTTTGACTTTGCACTATCTCATTCATCCTTGTTTCAAATAATGTAATTCTAACATTGTATTGATATTCTTTTAGATTTTTTTCCTTCTTTTCCATTTAAAAACTGATTTCTAAATACACTTGATGCAACTAAGTTTTATATTTGTCTCCTTACGGAAGTATGCAGAAGACGTGCTCAGCTATATTGATCTCAGAGGAAATGTGGATGAGGTAGATAATGTGAAWCCTTTTTGTCATTACTAACAATTATATAGGTTCTGGAAACTTTCTATGTTTGGCTGACTAGATAAGTTGATGCACTCACATTTATTTGATTGAAAAAGTGTGGGGAGTAAACACTGTCTCCCCRGATTCTGCATGGAATTGATCTTTGGCGTATGTGTTAACACTTTTCTATTACAGAAAAGGAATTGGTGATTTTTAGAGCAGAAACACCCCTTTCGTTCTACCATATTTTTGGAAACCTGTCC
>NW_028185339.1:2397838-2418914 GCF_003343005.1 Rhea americana | reverse complement strand
TGATTGGACCCAAACAGGTTAAGAGAGGAGATAATGAAAGGGCAAGAGGCAAAGTGCTCAACATTTTCACCTATAACCTTCAGAGACTGGAGGAGAAACACATTACTGCTCTTGAGTTTATTAGCGCCTCACATTTCTCYCACATTTGTGATGGATCTGTCCCTTACGTTCCACGGTCTCGGGTAGCTGCAGGTAGCAAGCACTTGCTTGGTTTTGGTTCAGCTGCAAGAGCAAAGGCTGGTGCTAAGCTTTACTGGGATAACTAGGATGGCAGGTATAAGGCTCCTAAAGACTACACGCAGTTCCCACAGCTTGTTGCATAGGGAAGAAAAGTCTGCTGTCCTGATGGAGCGATAGCAAAAAAAACCCCTTCTGTAATTCCAGTTACAGAGAGCAGTCATTTCTACACATTCAGGGCTTTGTACTGTGGTAGAAACGCATTTAAAAAGAAAGTTTTGCAATTGGCCGAATTCTGTAATTGAGACATATAAGAGTTTATACAAAAATGAATGAGTAAAAACTGTATCAGGATCTTCCTACTTGAAAACTATCAATTTATGCTTTTTTTGCATTGTAATCTCTTTTGAATTTCTCAGTGTGTCTAAATTCAGCCAATTTCTCTGAATTTCTAGGCTGTATGTATTCTACTCATTAATCCTGTAAATGCCGAGAAGATAAGTATACAAGCCTCTGCAAACAAATCCAGTCCACAAAGTCTTAATTCTGCATCCAGATTATGTATTCTCCAGTGAGAAGGATTTTTTTTACTCCTCTTGCACCACTTACTCTTTTTGCGTGTAAGATACTCTCTCCTTGTCCGGACTGATTTAACCCTCTGCTTTGCAGAAACAATGAGCAACCCAAGTGAAAAAAATATTTCTCTTCTCCATACGGTTTTATTGTTAAAATGATGTCTTTTCATTGATYCCATTTACTGTGTAACCTCAAAAACAAAAACCCATTTGCACAGGAATAAGCAAGGCAGAAGTATCCTTTCGTCGAGGAGGAGTTTTGGAAAGTGAGAACCGCTTAAACTAACGTTGTTGTCACAACGTAGACGATTCATGAGACAGCGTCAAAATGCTGGTACCCAGAGTACGTAGGTAAGTACCAGAAGGACATCGGAATCAAAACTGTTGAGCTACCCTCTTGGTCTGGCAGAGCATGTTGTCAGATTCAGCCTGCCTGTAGAGRGCAGGCAAAAGTAAAGTTACCCGTTCTCTTTGCACTGCTTCCTTCCTGTCCCAACACRCAAGCTTTACAGCTGAGGCCCATCTTTGCTGGCCACTGCCCTCCCTACAGTTCTTGATAATATACTGATGGGAGTTGGTATATCAGCTCCTACTACGATGTCTTTTCAGCTAGTATCTCCTCTCCTCCTCTCTTACACCCATTTTTTGAGACTACTCTACTACTCTTCTTTTTTTCCTGAGGCGATATGAGATACTTTGTCATGAGGTCTATTTGCATTCCCCCTTCTCCCCTCACCCCCCTAAAAGCACCCCCCCGAAAAAAAAACAAAAAAAAAGATACCCACAAACCCTCTGTTTTTTACATCAGCTCAGCCTCTTTATTAAAATATAAATCCATTAAGTTCGTATCCATCTGGTCAATCTCCTTTCTAACTTGGTTCCTGACCTGCAATACAAGTACACTTTCCTGATAATGGTGGTGATTGGCATAAAGCTCGTCTAATCACAATAAATCCTGCTGCAGACTAAGGGCTCTGGCCTGCCCTTGGTGACCCTCTTACGCATTTCAGCTTTCCACGTAAGTTTAAAGAAATCTCTGTCATGACTGTAAAAATTGGCAGATCTAAACACATAAGATTCCAGGCAAAACTAAAATGAACAACTTGTGTGAATAGGCAAAGTGATGCACAGTAGACAAGACACACAGCTCAGAAAAGCTGGCAAAGAGCCACAGGCTGTACCAATTTATGTTGTCCACCAATCTGGCCTGTTTCTTAAAAAAATATTTTGGACATGCTAGAAAAATTGGGTGTATAAATTATAGCTGCCCCTATGAGACTACCTTGAATGACCAGCACTTATCTAGTCAACTACAATAGGTCTCACTGTCCTTGGCAGGATTACAGGAGTAATATTTTTTAACATGGATGAGCAGCTCTTGAACAATTTCTCCAATGTATTAAGCATGAACAGGCTTTTCTTCACCATCAGGTGTGCATGTCTTCTCCTCACATTTATTTTTCTCCAACACACATATTTATTGTGGCCATTAGAGTGAGGAAAAACTTCCCTTCCTATAAATGTTTGTCTTCTCCTCCATCCCTTTTATAGGAACATCACAGACTGATGGACTGATCTTGTTTCACGCACCTGTCTTGTTTTATTTATTTATGTAATCAAAGAAGACATCACTATTGYTAGGGCATATTGCTATGGCTTCTCCATTGCTCAAAAAGGAACTTGTGGGCAAAGACTGAGACAGGCTGTGATAGATTAAAGACTTCATTTTGTAAATTCCTACTGACAAGGAGTCAGTCCCTCGTTTGTTTAAGGGAGCTTATAGTATTTCAAAAATTACAAGATCAGCTAAAAAAGAAAAAGTAAAATATGGTTGATTTATTCTGACTTTAGAAGAAGATTTGAGGACACTGGAAARTGCTTTCCTGATAGCTGGACATAAGAGGATTTTTAATTAATAGAATGAGAATATAAATATCTTCTATAGAAGAACATGGCTATAGAACAACACGACTAGTACACAGATAGCACGTGTTACACAGACAAATTATGCATATTAGGACCTTCACGTCCAGAAAGAGAACTGGCACCAGTTAGAGCTAAGGAAGAATATCTGTTAGCTCTAATAGTAAAGATTTCATCCTTCCTTTAAGTATCAGTCCATTGCCAAAGCAGAGGGCTGTTTTTTCTTCCTTGTACTATGTTTTCTTAAGGGTTTATGAATTTATTGCAATACATTCCCTCATATTCATGTCATTGCAGTTGTTGCTAACATAGAAGAGCCATATTAAGAATTGTAGGTGCTGTAGGTGCTGTCTAGATGCAAATGAGGAGGACTCAATACAACATCCACCAAAGATTTGCATAATATATAACAAGCATGTGTATCCTGAGGTGGAAACACAATTCTTTRTGCCATATACCTTCTGAACTGTGTATTTTTAATTGTATTATTATTATCTCCCTAGTGTACTGAGAGCTTAATCCTGCTGTTTTTCTCAAGTCCAGAAACAAAGTCTGGTAACATGAGGCATATGGAAAGATTTTCCAAGTCTACATGAAGGAACATACTGAAAGAAAACACCTTCTTTTGCTTGGCCAAATTCTCATTTTAATTATCAGAGGCTCGAAACTTCCTTTTCTTTTAAATGGTATTCCTTAAAGTATGTCTTCTCAGCTCAAGTGTCAGATCAATTAATTTTTTTCTCTTTGTTTGCTCTAGAGGAGACTTCTTTTATTACAAGAAAAGAAAAAAAATGTACATATGTGATAGTAACTTTAATTATTGAAGGTTTTTGACACCACCGATGAAAACGCTTCCCACAAAGTCAGCTTTGAGCGTAGCCAGTGACAGTACTGTGAAGGTCAGTGTTCAGATTAACATGCTCCCTGTAAAAACAATGGCAGGTTTTTGTACTAATAGAAGTAGTACCGTGTGAACTGATTGAACAAGCGAGAAACTTACATCCACAAGAATTAGAAGCCTCTGATACTAAACAACTAAACAAGGTTCCTTGGGAAACAGAAACTTAAGACTGACATCCTCGCCCCTTTCATCTAAAGTGACTTTGATTCTAAGATTTTTTTTTATTATTAAGTTTCTTCTGAGACAGTAGCCTTGCAGAATTTGTATTGATGAAAACAGATCCTTGGTAGCTCCCTTTATATTAAATGCATTACACTGACATTCTGATTCTTCTCATCTCTCAGGATGTAAAATCAAGGAACTTTCAAGGAAGTCAGCAGGTATTAGGCCTAAGAGCTTTCGGTGTATGATGCGATTAAGTTTTGGTTAGCAGACCCTTATGAAAACTGTTTTTTAAAAAATACAAATCCTTTTAATGATGAGTAGGTCCTCACACACTAGATATCAGATGAGGAGTTGTGCAGTGCTTTGCACCAAAGAAAAATATGCTTTGATATTCTCACCATCATGTACATGCCCAAATCTGATAGGCTGGTTGAACAAAGATAAATGCATGACTTTCCTAAGGCAGATAATATATTGAAGAAAAAGAGAAATTTTGGAGAACAGATTAAATATTCTTGGGGAAGAAGATTACCTTTTGCAAGTAAATCTTCAAAAGGACTGAAGAGGGAGTGGTAGCTGTTGAATAGAGAAGTCAAGCTGATGTTCTTCGAATGCTTGGAAAGCATTAATTGAAATACAAAGTCTTCTAGGAGAATCCTTTTCCTTCCCCATTTTGCCCTCTGACTTCTAATATTTGTAACTTTKGAAAGACTATTATTCCAGAGCAAACACACCTGTGCAAATGTTTCCCTTCAAGGAGATGAAAACTCAAACTTTCAGGTACACTAAATGAGTAAACAAAATCCACCTGATATTCATCTAAAAACAAAACAAAATGAAACAACAGGAATCTAGACATTATTTTTAATAAACAGTTCATGAGTAAAACCCAGATGTCCTATATCGTGGTCACTTGTCCCACATCTAGTTGATTGATGGTGTGGAACAAAGAGCTATGGGGTGAAGCCTGATGTATTCTATGTATCTAGGTTACTCAGAGCAGTTTACCCYTATGTAATCAAAAAGCATAGCATAAGGAACAAATAGCATTGGAGGAGGGAAAAAAATCTGTCCTCAATTAGTAGTAATTGGATTTGGGGCTCTCTCCAGCATAAATTAGTATTGTGGCATCTGGCCCATGGAGCAGATGCTGTAGGACTTTGGGAGAGTTTGGAAATACCCAGTTAATGGCAACAAGTGGCTGTTAAGGGAAGAGTTCGAGACAGAGAACTGTGAGAGAGGTCTATGCTTTAACTGAGGTCCACCATATAATGTGAAGGCCTAGGGGAACCTAAGCTGTTGCTCCAGGTGGATGGAGATAGCACTTTTCCATTGGGGCCTGAGGAGAAAAAAACAGGCATTTCTCCTCCAAATGTCTCCTCCATCCATATAAAGAAAAGCAATTCAGAACTCTCCACATCTGTACCTGAAGTGGTTGAGTCATACCAGGAGGTGGAACGATATACTGTCCCCTATACTGGATTAGCTGCTTTAAACAAACCATCCGCCTTTCAAATCATCCTGTCACTTCAATAAATTTCAAATTTTAGTTCAGCTATAGGTCAACTTGGCAAAATAATTCAGCTATGCAGCAACTAAAAGAGCCCCAAATGCCACAGAAAAGTTTCTTTCATGAGAGAAGCAAGAAAGACAGTGAAAAAATCATTTTGCAATCAGGATAATTCTTTCCAGTAATTCCTCATAATTCTCTTAAATCTTCTTTGGTAAACACTGTATGTTTAAGGGGAGYTCAAGCTTAGTGTACAGTTGCTTCGTAACACTGCATGGTTATGCATAGACTTTCAAAACTCATGCRAAAGTGGGTCTTGGTTCACACAAGATTTTTTAAAACCTAGATGTCTACATTTATGGAGAGATTTGTCTATATCAACAAAGAGCTCCAACAACAAAGAAYTGAATAATCAAGTGGGAAACACTACGGGACAGAAAATTAGCTGCCATAAAAGAGTAGAGAAATACAGAATCCAATGAATCATACCCAGTGAAGTTAAACCAACAAGGACCAAAAGATTCTCAGTCTGCTAGTTACAGGGCATGTACAAAACCTCACTCCTGTTCTATCGTTCCTTCACTTTTGGATTTGCAGATTCATTGGATCAGTCTGTGGCTGTGACACTCAGTAGCACCATTTTGGAATTCTTCCAGTAAAAGGCTGTTTGTTTCAAACTGGAAAGTGGTAAGTTAACAAAATCAGAGAATTTCACGGTAATCTATAAACATTATGCCTAACATTTTACTGGAAAAAGTTTTTAAATTCCCAAATGGCCTACAACATCCTCTTTCGTCTTCAACTTCTTCAGATATAGCTTAATTATTTCCAAATTGCCCACAATTTATGTATGGAATATATACTGGAACATGCAAGACCTAGCTTGAATCTCTTGATTAAACTGATTGAGTGCCGTAACTATCAAATTATTAGCCAAGATAATCTGTTGGGTATATATGTAACTGTTCATTATGACAAATATTCCAATAGACAAATATTTAAGATGTAGGRGACATGTTTTCAACTGTCTGTCCCAGGAAACACCATATACATATGTAYATGTTTGCATGAGTATGCATGTACATACATACACATATATACATATCATACATATACAGTATGCCTATATATGCATATATGTGAAATAGAATAGCTCCAAAATTGTATGGAGAGAAACTCCAGAACAGCCAGTCTCTAGCTGTAGCTAGGGCACTACCTGAGAGATCAGAGCTGGGATGTCCACCTGAATTTTTCCTCATTTTAATCCATAAGAATAGCATGGCAAGGGAATGAAGGAATCACAGGGTAAGTGAGAAACTAAGAACAGTAAATGAAGAAATAAATCAGTTGGAATGAGATGGAACCTGGACCCAATGGTAGCCAAAGTCTGTCTGCTGAAGGTCGGAGCAATAAGGAAGAAAATAGGGATAAAAGGAAGGAGGAAATCTTCAGCTTGGAAATAGAGCCTCTGTCTGCACGCGAATGGGGCGTTTAGCAGCTTGTCAGTACTTACAGCCAGGCTGCCCTGTAGTTCCTTTTATTCTGGCCTATGCATTAACAACGAGTAGTTGAAGGTTTTAAAAAGTGCCTGAACGATTTTCAGTGAAATTAAAACTCATCACTCAGCATTTAAAATCACTCGGCAATTAAAAGTCATCACTTGGGCATTTTCAAAGTTCCCTTCTTAAAAAAAAATTAATCTTCAGAGGAAGTTTTAGAATCTTATTTTAATTTTTCTTGAATAAATCTTGTCTGAAATAGGGCTTTCAGAAATAGATGACTTAACCATTATGATTTAATCAACAGCCATTTAAAATGAATATTTCAAAGCCCCACATTCTACACGTAACATGAATATCTCAGGAGAAAAAGCACAGAATGCGTTGAAATTATGAAAATTCGAACACACAGTCCATAGTTTGAAACCTCCTATCATACTTTGCTCTGTGCCGAGCCATTTGTCAGACTACCGTTGACCAAGATTCGCCGCACAGGGCTCCATTTGCACAAAGGGCCTGTGACGGGAGGTGCGAGAGGGAAGAAAAGGAGTACTTAACCTCAGGAGTATCAGGTTCAATTGCAGTTTACACAATTTAAAGACAGCGGATTTGAAAACTTTTTTTTTTTTCTTTTTTTTTTTTTAATGGATGTGGGGGGAAAAGAAATAGATGCAAAGAAAGTCGGAACAAAAGAAGCCGCGGGGAGGCCTCGCGCGCCGCGAGCTTTGAGCTTGCCCGGCGAGAGGCGGCGGTGAGAGGCGTCTCGCAGAACAAAGGTGGCTGCGCAGCCGCTCAGGACGACAACAAAGACGGTCGGCGCAGCCCGACGCAAAATACCGGAGAAAAAAACGCTTGGTAGGAAGAAGGGAAGGTTCTGCGAACACTTTGTGGGAAGAAACAGACCCCTTGGCTACTGTTTCTCCTCTCTCTGCCATAGAGAAGTTGTTCTTTGCCTGCCTGCGTGCAGGACTGGCAAAAATAGATGCACGTTGGCACCTACGAACCTTACTCAAAAAGAAACTTCCGTCATTACTGCCTTTCTCTCCTGCGCAAGATTTAAGACTGCAAAACCGACAGATGCACAGCATCCTTTCTTTTTATTTATTTCTTTACATGCTCAGTTCATGGCTATATAGTAATTGAAGAATATGGTTGGTCATTTCTACCAGGAATATTTTCATGTTTTTATTCTTTTTTCTTTCTTTTTTTTTTCCTCTTTAACTATTTCAAGAAAGTATGGTGATCCTGTTTGTATTTGAATTATTTATTTTCTTTGTTTKGCATATAATGCTACTTGCTTTCTTACCTTTATAAAGAGAAGCTGGAATTATCTTTTATTGTCTTATCTTACATTACTGACAGAAATTGTTCCTAATCAATAATGAGAGCAGAATGTAAAAATGTCTTTTTTTTCCTCCTCYTCTTCTTTTTTTAAAAAGCTTTCTTCCTACCTACGTAGGAACTTGGATAGGGAAGGGATAGCAAATACCATCCCAGTGAAAATCCAACTGCATGTTTAATAAACTCAAATTCATTTAATTAGACTTCTTAATCAAAATTAACCTTGAGAAACAGAAGACAAATAGCTCAGCATACTTTTTAAGAAACAGTGTGATATTTAAATTGTTAGTAAGAGACAACACTACCACTGAAATTAAGACTTAGTCTAATTTCAGGACAGGTTCTAAGTTTAAACTGAAGCTGTACTAGTTGTACATTTTCAGAGCTGATGTTTGTTAGCTGTAACATAAAAAGAGACTAAAAAGAAAAATTGTAAATGTGCATTTCTCTCCTTAACTGACAAACTTAAAATATGATAATAGCTTTACAGAGTCAGGTCATTATGATTTTACAAAATTCTAGGAAAAGTATAGTGGTTCCCCTCCTTTCTCTTCCCTCCGTCCTCCCCAGTGCCAAGCAATGTGCCACTAATTGCGCCTCCCACTTACCTGAGTTTACTTTAAGGCTCTTCAAGAGGATTGTCATTTATAACTTGAAATTCAAGGCTATTATTTCCTTTGCAAAAGAATCAACTGTATTGAACTGGAAATCCCACCCTCTGACTATGTATTAAAATAGTTTTAAAGGAATTCTCAGATTTTTGTTGCTAACTGCTCACTTGGGTTGAAATGCAATGCACTTGTTGGCAGTGTTGCCCCAGAGGGACTGCAGTGAGACAGACTTACTCAAGCTTCACTTGAACACAGAAATGAAAATCAATAAACAATTTGAACTTCTCAGAAGAGAATTTTTCTCCTCTAATGAATATACAAGCTTGGTTACAGCTTAATTTAAAGATTGAATTTAGTGTGTGTTTTTTCCCTTCACCAGGAGCATGACAAACACAAGCTTCAAGTGACATGTCCCAAAGGGAGACTTGTTAAGAAAAAAAAAAAAAAAGGCAAGCAAAGAAGAAAACAAAAAATAATCCCTGGCCCCACGACAGTGAGCTCTCTTAAAAATAAGAAAACTAATGTTTGGTGGCAAAGCTTTGTAGGTGACTGCACAAAACCTTAAACTTGTAGTTCCTAGTGGGGCAAATCTTTTTAACGTGTATATATTTACGTGCTTTCACAAGAGACTGTAAAAGGGTCAGACTACAGTACAGGGATGTGGCTGCAGGATGTTTCAACCCAAGATAAACATATYTGTGTGCTTTGTGGGTCAGTTTCTGATACACAAACACACACACACACAATCTGATCTGTCTATACCTTTTGATTTCAGTATAGAAGCATTTTAATAATGTCATTTCTGTAGAAATAAATCACAYTAGTTAAATACATAACTGTAGAATAAATGTTTCCAAGAAAAAGTCACATTTCCACTCACTTGGAATTAACTGTTTAAAGGGATATCATCTGGATGAACTGCTGCATTTTTACTTTTCAGAATTGCTAAGGACTTACCATGCTAAACTGCTTTTGCTATTTGATAGTTTGTCTTCCCAAAGTGATTACTTCAAACACACAAATATGACAGTGTACAGTATTTTTCTTTGGCTTATTGAGAAACAGATTTGAATTGGAAACTCTGATGTCATCTATGCAAACTGGAAACCAGATAAACCCGATGTTATATAATACATGCAAATCACCTAAGAGACATTAAAATGAGAGAGATCTATTTAAAAACCAGTCATAGAAATACGGTATTAATCTAAAAAAAGAGTGGGCATATAGATAGACTGAAATCTCTGAAAGTGTGGATTTCAGGCAGTTTAGTTATCTTGGCTGAGTTACTATATAGATAAGCCCTTGGAGAATACTTTTAAGACATTCATATGGATAATAGGTGGCTTGATGTTCCAAACCAAACCATTTAGAGGCACATTTTTGTTGCAATAGAAAAATCCTAAATTCCTTTCGCCCGTGAACTCTTTTTCATGTTTGCAATCTCACCACCCCACTCAAAGGGATCTCTAAAGCTTTTCATTTAAACTACAATTATTCTTTTGTCTACTGGGAACCCAGTGCAAAGATGATGTCCTGCGTGCAAGAAGCAAGCAAGCTGAATATTAATTAATGAGCACTACTTAATATGCGGAAGAAGAGGAGCAACAATCAGTTGTGAGCCCTTACATATTAACTGGTAGATCATTGTTATTCTGGGAGGCATCATAAGGCCAAATGCAGGTTACAACTAGTTTAGAAAATCTCTTTAATTAAGCAACATGAAAGTTTAAGTCTCTCATTATAAATATCTTATTGTGACTGTAAAAGACATCATTAAATGGTGTGATGGTATAGCACTTTTAAGGCACTCTGAGGTGATGAATTTGACTCAGGCTATTCATCTGGTTGGAGTGAGAATGCAATAAACAATGAAAATACTGAGTTTTCACTATTTCTACTGAAATGCAGAATTATAAGTTTCCCTGTTCATAAAGGCCTGGGAAGGCCATAAGTAAAAAAATTTCCACAAAACACTGCTTCCCAAGTAGGTGGGTCAGGAGTTTCATATAAAGAATTAATCCTCCTACTTTGCACTTGCCTTACGTGACCACTGCTAGTGGCAACCTGGCAGAACAGAGTAGTGCATGTATGTTGTCATCCCCTACTCTTTGCTTTCCCACGTTAACTGAGGCAATAGGTGTAATGCTGCCATGGCATAGCGGACTATATCACAGAAACACTTGTTTTCAGATGGGAAAACAGAACTGTAAAGAAATGAGGTGGGACTTACGACTGCTTATGAAGCCAGCATCAGATGACAACAGTTACGGCGTCCTAGACAGGACTTCTATCCTCAACAATACAGCCTTCCCTGTCAAGGTTGTTTTGGGGGGTTTGTTTTGCTTTTAGTGAAACACATCAATGTTAAGAACACAAGAAGAATATAATGGTATAAGATTTCCGCTTTACATCTAGCGAGAGGACAGTCAGAGGAATACAATTTTTGTTMCTGTATGGAGCCACATCACAGCTAAAACACCAGCCAGCGCATTGTAATGGAAAGAACTTAGTCCATTTTAAGATCTGACTCCTTCCAGTACATCTGACTTTGAGAAAGAGAGTGGCTAGAGTAAGAATCAAATTCAGCTCTCACTTCTGTATAAGGTGAACAACTGATGACAATTCTTTTAGCAAAGTACCTGGCAGCGCACATTGATTCAGCTTTTTGTCCTGTACAGTGAATTATTCGAAGCTTTCCTGCATTTGCCATACAATGTCGAACACCACAAAGTATCTTTCAGATATGCTCACGCAAAAATCTTTCAGCTTTGCTGATGGTAAAAGGCTTCTCTGCCAAATACACAGCTTCTTTCTGAAGCATTATTTAAATAGCTTTTACAGAAGCAGTTTGGACAAGGAGATAAGATGGAGAAAAATCTTCCAGGGATTTAATGATAAGCTCCTTATTTTGCARTAAGATAGGTGAGTGTGTTTTTATGCATTATATATGGGAAAAATATCTATTGTTTTATAGAGTCTTGACAGTTTCAGCAGCTTGGATTGAGAAATATGACCACTGGTTTGAGAGAAGTACATACTTTCTTTTTGTTAATTCTCCTTTCATTAGCCTGAAAATGCAGTAATTCTTGCAGAATACACACAGATTTAACCTGTCTCAGCATAGAGCAGAGCAATGCCATGAATTCTGACTTTAATCAAAGATTTTTCAGTGTTGTGGACTCCTTTTCACGGGTACACATTGCTTTTTATTAGGACACTGTTGCTTGCAAGGAATTCTCCATTCCTGGAGATCTTCAGGGCATGATCCAGCCTTGACGAATTCTGAGGCAGCCCAGTTCTGGTCATCTGCACAACCACCCGTCTGAATTCAGTCAGTCCAGAGCAAGCACACACGTGCTACCCTGGAGCCAAACTATGCAGAAAGCAAGACTAGGTAACAGTATGACAAAAAATGATGTTTACAACAAATGGAGAACAAATCAGCTAGAATTTTTAAGGGCCTGCTGTAGTAGTGCAACAACTTTTTCTGTAGCAAATAAATTCCTGCTGACGTACAGGGAGCTGAACCTGGMCACCACAAGTGTCTCACCAGTGACAGAAAAATCACCAGGTGGCACTGTTACATATCATCATAAAAGTTTACATCTGCTTACAGTTTTGTTTTGGGTTGGAAAATCTTTGGGGAAGAAACGTTGTAGATGAGAAGGGTTTTGTTTGCATTTTGCCTTACTGTCTCACACTGAAGTCATCTTGAGGCAGCGTTGTTCCCAACAAGAGGCACTGGGTACCCTACGCTGTTTACAACCCAGACTGCTAGAATATATCTTCCCCCCATCAGATTCCCATTTTCCAGSCAAAAATGATCTGTAAAGCCATAAAAGGATGAACCAATAAACCAAAAAGGAAGAGGTTTCTCTGTGCAAAAAAATCACAACAAGCAAAGCTGTACACAACAGGTAATATTTGAAGAAAGGAATGGGAGAAGGGATGTGATGACATTCAGTCCACAGCAAGCTGGAAGTTATTCTCAGGATTAGAGATGTTGTCAAAGTAACGTGTTAGCGAGAACAGGGAAAGAATAAGAAAGCAACAGAAAAGTGAAAATRGATGAATCACAATTAATTGTAGCTCGCATTTGTTGTCTTTTTTAAAAAAACTTTGCAAACTAGCAACATTCAATGAATCTTCTAATTTTTGAAGCTGCTTGGGACGTTCTGCTGCCCTTGTAATAAAGAAAACAGGAACCCCCTTTCCCCCCCMAAAAATCTTAAATGTTTTATATTGTAGCTTTGGATAGTTTTAAGTCTTACTGCTTTTTCAAACTACACTACGTCTGTATGTGTGGGTAGATAGTGGGACACTAAGGATTGTCTCCAAATTCCATTCTTCTCTTCTACAGAAATTTATATAAAGGAAAAAAAAACAGTCAGTCAAGATGATATTGTTAGAAAACTAGTGATAAGTGATAAGTAACAAGTTAAATGACCTTTCCTTAAAATGAATTTGATAGCCCTTTCTGATTTTCTCACTAAAAATATCATTTCATTTTTAGGCCTCCTTAGAGAGTGCTTTCCATGCCACCTTCTATCTAATTTTGTTTTTTGTATTTTCCTAAGAGAAATAATAGGCCACGCACATGTCAGTCTTTTCTGTCCTGAGGCCAGAGAGATCTGGCCTTCCAGAAACATCATACCCCCATTTGGCCGCAGCATTTTCCTTCTCACTCGTGCTGCATCACACCTGCATTCGCTATGTTCACACATGTTTATGGGCTGTGCAGGCTGTCAGGGTACAGCGTGTGCCTAATTGAAAATAGCTTCTCTGAACTTAAAGGCAACACAAGTCATAGGCCATACCAATCACATTAGATTGCCCCTTCCTAATGGGAAAACCTCTCTCTTTCTATCTTTCCAAATTAATTAATGTCTGAATGGTCTTAACGATGTCAGTAGCAGAGCAASGAAGGTAACCTGTTCACCCTGTGACACCGTCTCACATCCGTGGTGG
Organism: Rhea americana; assembly: GCF_003343005.1. Taxonomy (NCBI): domain Eukaryota; kingdom Metazoa; phylum Chordata; class Aves; order Rheiformes; family Rheidae; genus Rhea; species Rhea americana. Next base: position 2,405,241 of record NW_028185339.1, on the reverse strand, counting down.
GGTAGGGCTGCACATCACAAAGAAAATGYCGCCTCCTTTCTCAGAAGCCACGGCTACGCTTGAGCGGATTGCTCCAGATTAACTAGCTTCTCGCTGCTAGAAAAGGAGAACTTGAAAGAGAACGTACCAACGAATCCCTGTACGAGTTCTGCGTTATGAGAACATCTTTCGTGTTGTACTGCCCACAATCGCCTGGAAAACAGCCCTACGGAGCTGGAAGTCTTCCCACTCTGGAAAGCCGAATACACAACTTTTTGAAGTACTAATTTATAACACTTAAAAGTCATTTTTAAGGACTTCCCTACTCTATAGCCCTGGATTGATCATCTCTAGCAATATTTAAGGTTTACTTGCTTTGTCTACATTTACCTTTTTTTCCCTTTAGGTGCTTGAACTATATGGTAGGTGTCAGCACTTGATTAAAAGGGCACTGCTGAGAATTGCAATTTAGGTATGTTCTGAAAGAATCGTAATGCAGCCGATAACGCAAGTATTACAGGCAGCACAGTAGCCTGAGGTTCACTTTTCTAATGGAAAGAGTTATATTCTATTTACTAGACAACCTTAATTTGCTATCTGAACTGAATTAATTCATTAGTTAAATCAGTGCTTAGAACCATTTATTACCTTTACCTATCATCACTGAAATTTAAATGAGAAGCATGTATGAACAGTTAGTAAGATGAGAAAATAAGAGTCCCATGCAAGAGGGGATATATATATTGCTACCTGGTAAAGGAAAAAAAAAAAAAAAAACCTCTCACTCCTTCCTCAGCAGCTAATATCTCCCCACATTTTCCCGTTACAATTCATAAGATTTGCCTCTACATTATATAGCTCTCTTCACCTATTCAAAACATTTTTCAGTGTCAGAATCTTAGCTACAAATTCTTGCCACAGCAAGAATCAAAATAAGATAATAAAAMAGGCAAGGTTTTTAATACGTATCTTCCTAAACCATAAACATATATATACACATTGCATAAAAAATGTAAAACATTGAACTAAAACATTGGTGAAGGAATCTTTTATATAAAGAAAATTCTTTTAAGATTACTTTTAAATAAAATAGCTCCCATGCCCATATTCCATATTTACTTGGCAGGTTATTGCTGAAATCCCTACATATTCATGCCAGCTACTATAGAAATTAGATGGAATAAATAGAGAAAATTTCTGAGATACATTTAGGGTTTTCTTTTTCAATAAAATATACCACCGTGAGAATAAAGAAATTCTTTACCCAAATTAATGGTGAATTATTTTGTCATGAGAATAGAAGTTTATATTCATTTAAATGAAAGCACATAAATTGTTCYTGACAAGAAAAACAAAGCTAGCCTTAGGCAGTATTTTCATTATAGAAAAAGGCACATGTCCATGAATATCTAGTATAATATTAACAAAAACTGTTCAATTAGCTATGCATGTGCCATTGTTATGAATATTTATTTGCATTGCAGCTAAGTAACATTGATACCTTTTCTCAGACTGTTTAAAGATACAAAACGAAGTGAACATTATTCTGCTGCTCTGCAGAGAGCTCTCAGCCAGAGAACAGGCATAAGACTGCCTTGTGCTTTAATGTAAAACTTCTCCAGAGAACTGGTCAGACACAACACTTCTTATTAAAAGAATAATCTTCACTACAAGTTATTTCATTCTTTTTTGCATTGAAAATCTACTTGAGGAATTATAATCCATTTTAAAGTAATTTTGATCCAATTGACAGCCTAATCTCATCTTTTCTGGAAATAAAAGTTTTTGTATAAAAAGACAACCTAATATGTGAGTTCATTTTTTTTTTTTGAAGTCAATTCACTTGAACTGCATTCTAATCATACAGTGCTCTATTTCTCATAAATATTCTGGTAAAAAGCATTGCAAAGCAGCAACCTTCAAGCAAAGTGAGTTCTACAAGTGTATTCATACGGAAGTTACTTATCCTTGATAGGCTTAAGAATCATTTAGAATAAGGTTTTCAGGAGGAATATTTATGATTGCTAATTCAGAATTAAGTATCATGTGACTTATKTCTCCTATTAAAAAGAAGTTTTGAATATTAAGCACTTGTAATGAACAGCCTGTGAGAAATGTAGACCAAGGGCCTGCTTTGGCAAAAATATGTTCATGTGATTAAAAACTGTCGCAGCTTTTCTGTATATATATAAGGGTATTAGCTGCAGAACTTGCTCTAGGAGTAACTTCAAATCATGAATCATCATTAGAATATTACTCTCTATTAGGAAATGAAAAAGAAAATTAATTGAAGAAATTTGTCACTTTTATGATTGCCAGAAAAGGGACCTTAACCAAAGTGGTTAAGTCTTTAAAATAGACTCTTTAAAATAATCTCYTGAAAATTTTATTTGTCATGGATTTGGTTCTATTCTCCGTGCTACCACTCCAAGAATCTTCTCCAAAATTCACCAAGGTTGGTGGGAATCATTGCACTCACTGGATCAAGCACTAATCACAGAAATATTCCCAGTCAATGATTCTGATCCAAAGATCTAAACTTTTTTCTGAATGAGCAAGATAAGAATCACTTCTGAAAACTGGTTTGGAATTTGCTCRTGTTTTAAACTAGACTTTAAATAGATATCAAATGTATTGTCCTCTCAACAGCACAATCTCATGAACTACAAACACATACATATGAAGCAGATAATATTTTGAAAGACTGAGAAACAAATTGCAAGTGCAATGTGGTATAAATACATGACAAAACTGCAGTCCAGTTAACAAAGATAAACTGTCTTGAAGAAAAGCAAGTAGGCAAAGGTAAAATAAGGGTAGCAATAGGTGGGTACACAGATGAGTTTGCACTCACACAGATATTTTGACTTCTAGAGGGGGTTCTGCCTGGGCTGAGGGYTCACCTGCGTACTTTCCAGAACAAAGCTCAAGCTGCTAGTAAGACACATTTTCTGTATCTGATCTTGTAAGCCTATACAACTCATTCTCCTAGTTAAAATATGACACACTACCTAGTGACACTGTGGAAAAAAAGACGGTAATAATAAAACTGCAAGAAGTAAAGGACCCTAGAGGAAGACTTTGTTTGATTTTAATATGTCCAAAATTAAGATGCTGAAAAAAGAACAGCTTATAGCTGGTGAGCTTGGTATGTCAAAAAAGTGGATTTAAGTGACATGATCTAGATAGCCCTCCAAATTAAAATCTCAACAAATCTTAGTTTTGGAGACCACTGCCAAGAAGAATGCATGTTCAAACTTTTATTATCCATTAGAACACGAGCTGCTTTCATCTTCCATGGTTCTCTGTTTGCAAGTGTCACACCAAATGTTTAGCATTGCCATCACAAAAATGATAGGAGTTGTCACTGTAAATGGTATACATTGGGTGTTGGTGATGAAATAGGAAGAGACAAGCACCAGAGTAATTTTGCTGGTGATTTCTTTTGATGAAATATTTGCAGCTATAAAAGCGAGAAAAAGACAAGATAATAAATGATACGGTTCTAGGAGAGTTGAAAGAAAGAGACTTCTGGTTAAACTAGACTTTTTTTTCTGCTTAATTCTGAGCATTRTGTCCCAGCCAAGTGATGGCGGGATAGTAAAGCAGTAGTGATAGCTGTGAGGATGTGGCAGCACAGACTGGTGCATGAACTATACAAGCCCTCTGGGGACCTAGGGCCGTGCTGCAGTTGCTAGCCCATGCACAATCTGTGCCACTGCCTTTTTTACTGTTACCTGGGCTAGCTAAATCAAAGACAGCGTGTGTACACCTGATCATATTATAATCATACAATCATTGGGCTGTGTAGGCACAGCACTTAGGTGCTTAGCCCTAAGATCGTGCACGYCACGCAGTAAGATCAATAGATACATTCAAGTGGCCAAAACCACATCCAAGTTATGAAGCTCAAAATAGATTAGCYCTGAAGCTCTGGTGTAGGCCCAGCAAGGCAGTGGGGCCAGCGTGGCTCRGCAAATACCAGGCTACGCATTATTCTGCTGAGGACTGCGGCCCTTGGTGGGAGAGGGACAGGAAGTATTGAGGGAACATTTAGGCTGAATCAGCAACAAGAGTTTTTCATATAAGGTTACAAAACTTGCCATTTGTGAAGAAGAAGCCTATAAAAGGGTGTTTATTTAGTGAGGGAAAGGTTTAAGACCCAATAAAAAAAAAGGAGCTGAGCAGGCAAACCTCAGGCTTAACCTCAACCTTCGGCAACTAGGAGCTCAGAGGATCTCTGAAGTCACTTTAGTTTTATCTCATCTTGTCACCGTAGAGCAGCAACTACATTACTCCATGAAGGGAAGAGGAGGAAAGAAAGGTTGGAGGAGTTTTTTGTTTAGCTTTCATCTCTCAGACTATCAAATTACATTATAAGTTTATTTTTAAACCCCCCCCCCGATGGAAAGACAAGGTCTTGGTTTGTATGTAGCCTGCTCACAAACCTATTCCCCGAGACATCTTATCTGCAAAATCCAACCTCAAACATTTGCTTCCCCCCAGTTGCCTACTAGAACCATAAGAATCTGCCTGGGGATTCATGTCAAGAAGAGAAACACTGTTTCTAGACACCCTAAAATAGAAAGAGATGATCCCACTRTAATGGCATTCAGTAGTATAGATGCTTGCAGGGCCCAAAGGTTTCATAGCTGAAACATGTTATTTTAGTATTTTGCAGCTAAAGGCTAAGAAGGCACCAGCTTTTCTTGATGATGATAAAAATGAGCGGTCTTCACTACTCAATTTCAGTGTCCTAGAGACCCTGTGAGTCACCTCAGAAGTTCCTTGTCTTATTAACACTCTGAACCTGGACATCAGTCTTGAAAGCAGCTTGTGAACCCTAGAACTCAGTGTAAGCAAGGGCGTGAAGCACAGCAGCACCCAGTTTGATGGGCTTCAGCTWCAGCTTCCAGGAAGCACCGAGCATAATTCAGCACCTTCAAATGCGGTGTTCAAYGGCGAGAAAGTACTGAGGTAACACTTTGTGCAGTCAGCAGTGAAAAACAGGTACAAAGAAAGCAAACGCTGGATAGAAAAATTAAGAGACATTTATTATGCGTGTTAAAATCAAAGAGGACGCAAGGAAATCCAACACACCAATCTGGTTTTTGGTATTCAGCTCTCACACAGGGAACCTTTAATCTGATTGAACCTGTGTAGTAACTGTTTGTTTTTCCTGACTGGGAGTGCACATGTGTATACGATAGTACRATGGCAGCAGGCCAGGCTATTAAACGGAGCAACTACATTCAATAAGAAGCAAACAATGGCATTAAGCCTTCTATCATTTTTTCTATTAAAGGTAAAGTTTTCAAAAGAACCTAAGTTAGGTGCTTAAACATTAAAAGCCAGTATAACTTCTAAATACCAAAGTCTTTCTCTGAATCACTTCAGAATTTAAGAGAAACTATTTCCTGTACTAGATTTCTCCCTCTCCCTTTCACTCTTTTATTATAGTCCAATATGTTGAGAGAAGAGAATTTTTCATAGTACCCAGAACACTGAAATACTTCCAGCATTTGGTGCAAAAGAGCGAACGGCACTGGCAGTGTCCGCCAGGAACAGCCCGTTTTATCGGGCCATCAGAATCCATCCCAGCCTGCTCGCTCAGTATTTTCTAGCACGCTTCTGAATAGACTCAAGCCCAATCATTCCACTTCGGAGAAAAAAAAAAGCTGCCCAATCTCTCTGCAATACTAAAATTGTGGGATATATTTACAACCTATTCAAGTATAGTAAATGATAGCTTATAAAAGATCGGTAGGAGTTATATAACCTTCACCTTAGGCTTGAACTGTAGGTAATCAGCTCCACGCTGCTCTGTCCCACCTTCTTTTTTCCAAAGGAAAAGGAGAACAAACAAATGTTTGGACTACCACAACAGTATTAATAAACATGAGAATGCAACAGCTAGTGTTATTCTACAGAAATGAATGAATAAATAAATAGACTATAAGCACTTTATTCTTCTCACATAATTTCTTCTCAGTGACATTATTGAACAGACTGTTGAAAACAAACATCGTTAAATGAGAAAAGAAGAGCAGGAGCCTGTCTAATTCCCCACTGCAACATTTTCCAATGACGAATGCTCCCTAAATGGATTTAGCTTTTTGAAAAGAAGTCAGAGAGAAATTTGATGTGGCCCCCTGACCCCTGGTAAGCACATGTATCTTCACCTGTCACATAACACACTGGCACTTGCTTACTTTTCAGCAAAGACTATTGATTTTGCTTATTGGCTGCAGGCTAGTCCATAAAGAACAAATTACAAAGTCAGAGGTCTACAGTTAGCAATTGCTTGCATGATAACAGGGAACTCAGCACTATTCCCACAACACGGTATTAACATTCTCACAAATATGTGCAAAACTAAAGCACACACTTCTGATGCAAAGTCCTCTGCATTTTCAGTGAAACATGCAGTACATCCCAGCCCATTGCCAATGATCTAAAGCTATAGGGATTCTCTCCCCAAGCCTAATCCACCTGTGATTTAAAAAATTTCTTCATAAAGAACAAAGAGATACAGGATTAAGCAATAGTTATTCTCTGCTATTTGAAAATAAAAGGGTTTGAGAGAACCTAATGTTATTAGGATGTCTTTACAACTAAGTTTTACAAAGGAAAAGCCAATACTGTGAATTTTAAAAAATGCAGCACTATGCTACTTCTTGGAAGTCGTAACAAAGTTTATCTTTGCCCCTCCCTTACCAGATGACCTTGGAAAAACACTTTGCTTCTCTATACCTTGCTATTCTGTAAAACTGGCTACCATACTGTCCTCCTTCGCTGAAGTGCTGTGAAAATCACTGCTAACGAGTCCATGCGAAAGGTAGCACAGCCTGGCTTTTATTATTGAAATGACACAAACGTGTAAGAGAGATCTTTTGGTGAACATCAAAACTGGAGATTCTGAGCTAGTTTCTGAAATCTCATTTTTGGTTTTGAATCTTAAGTACTTGCACAATACAATAGCTGCAACTGTGCTTTAATACCCAGCCAAAACCAAAGGCAAATACCTGCTCTCATCTGGTACACATTTTCTCAGTACAAAGTCATCAGAGCACCACAGAAGAGGCAGGTATTTAATAACACCTCAAGCTCAAAGTATGGGAAATTATTAGTGACAAAAAACAAAATGAGTTACTGTTTTAGGTTACTTCCCTAGAAAGGGAATATCACACACCTGGAACAAACTAACACTAATCTAGATATTTTCATTATTTTTTCATCTCTGTATTTATCTCAATGACAGTTTCCTTGAGTATCCAGATATGTTTTCCATGGTAAAGAGCATTGATTCAGCAGGACTGATGCCCCAGTCTTCAGAACAATTCCCTTTTCCAGAATATTTGAGGGAGAGGGAGAGGGAGAGGAAGAGAGGGGGAAAGGGGAGAGAGGGAGAGAGGGGGGAAGGG